>NW_013543434.1:67805-204690 GCF_000499545.2 Eimeria tenella
TAACTGTAGCTTAGGTGGTAACGAAGTAGCTTCCACACAATCTTTTTCATGAGAGATCTACTGAGGGCTTCAACTTTGGAGCTTGTCGCTGGCGCACCGTAGACACCAAAGCATCGCAGTTGCCATTGGAGTGGCTGCTTCAAGAGCATTGTCTTTTGCCCTGCTGCGAAAGCGTAGGTTTGGCAGAGTCTGTGCCCAGGATCCCGTTGTCGAATGACACCAAGTTCCGCATCTGTTGACAGGAAACGGAGGAAGGTCGCTCTCCCCCAACCAGAAACTCGTAACCGCACAGGATTTCGCTGTTAAGGCGGGTTACAATTTTTCTTCTAGCGTTTTTTGGTAATTAGAAAATCCGAAAGTCCCGAGGAACCGTGAAATCGGGCAGGCTGCTGCGGAAACGCTCCAAACAGACGGCCGACTCCCGGATATCTGACCCGCGCCGGGAAAATGAAGCGCGCAAGATACTGTTGTCTTGCTTCGTGCAGACCAGCGTGGCAAAGTTGCCTGTGCCAATCTTCATACGGCGCGTACTGAATTACGCGTATTCTCTTTCCACATCAACATTTCCAGAGACAGTATTTGGTTTATATATGTTTGTGCACATGAATGATGGAGGAAGCGTGCTGCTGATTGAAACGGCGATAATAAGTGGTGTTCTCCTAGTTTATATAAGGGAGAACACCACTTGTTCCTGGTTTATATAGGGGAGAACACCACCTGTTATCGCCGTTTCAATCAGCAGCACGCTTCCTCCATCATTCATGTGCACAAACATATATGCGCATCAAGAACAGATGGCCCTTTCTGGTCCACACACAATGGACGCAGATACAATGTTGCTCTTGAGGCTCTGTATAATGATGTCATGGCCCTGAGTAGAAGCAAGCTTCAACGGCCGGTTCACCTTATCGATCTGTTTATCCAAGCCTAATTTCTTCTGAGTAGTCATGTGTTACTGAAAAAGGCTAAAAATGGGTTTCCTATGCGTTGGATTCGCAGGAAGAAGTCATAGATTAGTAGACGCATTTCTGTTATGAACTTGCATCATGGCTGGAGTGTTGCGCACAACTGAAGACGCTAAGTGTACAAACCAGCAGTAGTATACTCAGGAATCCAAGCTCAGAACGTAACTAGATCTTGCAAGCTTTGCATTTGGGGCGTGGATTTTGGTGGATCTCTTCTTACTCCACATCGAAGCCATCAGCTTTCTTGAATAAGCGATTATATTTATTTTGGTGTTTACATCTCTCATAAGCGAATCTACAACTGTGTCCAAGACAAAATGCTATGGGGAGCAACGCAGGAGCAAGCTTGCTCTGGTGCACTACGTGGGTGGCCTCCGCTAGGACCTACTGCTTGCGTGTCGTGTGCTTCCAGTCTCAACAAAGTCTTTTTATGCCACGCTGAAACTTTACTCTCAATTTTAGCGCACAATTCGCTAGTCCTCCTATGTCATAATTGCACTGCCGCGACATTTAACTTCGCAACGTAACAAGTTCACAACGTAAGGCCCAAAATTCTGTGACAACAGCATGGCCCCAAAATCGTATCATCAGGTTCCGCACAGGCACTTGTAAGTCGGGCGATGCTTATTTTGCATTCGTATGTAGTATGTACTTCAGAACAATATCATGGTCAAATGATACTGCCTTCGGTTTCACCACACGAGCACACCTCACGACCAAAGTGCACGGGCACTTTGCTTTTAGTGAAATACACTATAAAGTGGTCTCTCATCTCACCAAGAAATAAAATCGATGGGGTCACTGTGTCTGATGCATTTGTGGATCGCACCCATGCCGATCACTCGTTAAACCAGGCAGGTAAGAACCACCAACTACAATCGTTCCCAAGAAGAATCTGCATTATTCAACGCAAGCCCCGCCTACTTGAAATACATCATTCCCCGCACCTTGTTTGAGAACGAGAAGCGATAAGGAGGCCGTTGCCCTTTCTCGAGCGCACCAAGGCACTCTCTGGGATTCTCCCGTTTTGGCCTTCAGCTAATGGCCTTTTGAAGGTATAACGACACTGTAGGAGGCACCTAGCAACGTATGGTCTTCCGTAATTTATGCTCTTGACGTGGAAAAACATCGTTCATCCAAAGGAGGAAGCTGCTAGCCTTGGGGAGAAAAAGTAGCTGCGCTCTTACTCACATAGAGTAGCAAAATGCAGACTGGCACGTCCTACTCGAAGAACACAACTTCTTATCTGTAACCCAGTCCTGATAGATTGCATAGAAAAGCTTCCGATGGTTTTAGCTCTTGTTTCGCAGGCGACAAAGTAGTACAGCAAAGAAAAACAATGAACTGGGAACAGCCGGCGTTCAGAATGGGCGACCATCTAATGCCAAAAGCACCCACATGGGGATGTGAGCTCCCTCAAATCGATGAATACTCCTCCATACAGTTGCATAGCCACGCATAAACCACCGCCCTCTACGCTCTCCCCAGGATGTACACTGCGGCCATTCTATGAAATGCGTGTCGCTTCAGCTGCCCATACTTTACGAAGCCTTCTGAACGCCTACCCGCTTGCTAGATATTTCGCTTATTCGATTTGGTATATGTCGGTTCAGTCTGTTCCTCATCACAAGCGAGAGCTTTCGGCGTAGGGAATCAGGCTCCGTAATGCTCAGCTCGTTGAGGTTCCCAGATAGTACGCACCCAGCCCCAACTCTCTAGGATTTATACTTAAGTTTTAAAGGATCCCATTAAGTGACCTGGTGATTCTTACAAGACATGCTAAAATTACCTGCGAGAAACATTGCTGACGCACATGAGCAGCACTCATGGATAACGGAGAACGCCCTCAGTACTGGTTTAGGGGAAGACAAGTGACGGCCACAGCTAGGGGGAAGCACGACTAATCGTAACTGTAGTGAAGAACACCAATATTTCCTCCGAAATAACAACCGCTAGCCCACAGCAGGTCGTCGTGAATTCCTGTGCAAAGACCACTGCAACCCACCACAACAATTCGCTGTGAATGCGCCACATTGCCCCTCAAAAGCACCTCTAATACACCACAACAATTCGCCATGGATGCAATAGTTATCGTTACATTTCCCCGTAAAGACCATCCTGCTAGACGGCAAACCCCTGCGACAGCCCCGAAACATAACACGGACATACCGGAGAAATTGATCAGGCTGTTAGCTTCTTAGCACTTCGGAAAGAGCAGCACACTATGCACTACTAGTAAGCAGAACACGGGCTCACTTCCACTCACATATGTACTCGATACCTTTCCTTCACGACAATCTGGCATCAGCTGCGGTAGACGCAAGGTGCATAAAGGCTGAACGTAGTGGGCTGCTTGCGACACCAGAATGCTGTGACAATAAAACTATGTAAGATTTTCGGTGTGAAGCTTGCAAGTAAGTGTAAGGTCCAGATGCGGTATTGATCTAGTCGGGCGAAAGCATGCCAAATGCCCAAGACAAAGCACAAGGCTTGTGTTCCTCGCGCTCGGCCGTTGTCTCAATTGTAGCCTGTTAAGCATTATAAAGCCTTCTTAGAATTAAGCAAAGCTGTTTGAGGTTACGTAGTGTGGCGGAACGTTTGGTGCCTCAGCCAGCGCAACGGCGACGACATAACCAACACCAGCTGCCCCTTGCGGTGCCCCACAGACGCTGAAGGCACAAAGGGAGACCCCTGCGCCCCCAAGCCTAGTTTTCACACGCTTTTTTCCTTTTTTATCCTTAAGTTGGTTTTCTCCTTTCTCCAAGGAGGCAATTTAGGGCCGGGCTGCGACTCCCCGCACCAGCACCAGGCGGTGGCCCCACTCTCTAGTTGCAGCGGTGTCCTTACTGTCCTTTTCGTTTTATAGATCTGTCGACCACGCTCCTGAGCCCTTTACTAGATAATCAAGATGTTCTTCAGCGGCTTTCCCTTTGGGGAAGACCTTCCCGGCCATGGCAGGCCTCGGGGGCCGCCCAAGGAAAGGAACACAACGAAGTTCTACGAACTCCTGGAAGTAGATAAAAACGCTTCATTGCAAGGTCAGACTTATTGGGATATTTTGAATACTCACAGAGCTCTGCGGTGCCGTAGCAGTGACAGAAGAGTAGGGGGCAGACGTGGCAGAAGACTGCGTTGCTTCTAACAGCGTCGCCACTAGTTTTTATCTTTTTCTCAACCACTACCACGTAGGCATATATGAGCGGGTAGCAACCAAAATGAATGTGAAGGCAGTGAATCTTTCACTGAAAGCATGCGTCCTAACGCTGGCTCCACAGTGCAAAGTGAACGGCAGGCACCATGCTCCACATTGCTCTGGCACAGAACGTGGCACTCTGTGAAGTCCACAAGGAGCTCCTTTAGAAATGAGAAGTATAAAGTATGTAGTTCCACTGTCTTCTTGTTTCTGCGCTGGGGGCGACGAGGGTGGCGAAAGCTGCAAACATGGGGTCAGATTTCTGAGCTTGGCACTGCAGACATTAAAAAAGCCTACCGGAAGCTTGCAATAAAACACCATCCGGACAAGGGTGGTGATCCCGAGAAATTCAAAGAGATATCCAGGGCGTGAGCAGCTTGCATCTTGCTACCACAGATGGCTCTTTGAAGGTGGTTGCGCGGTTTAATGCCACTGCCTAGAGGGGCCTGGCAGTTTGTTTGAGTCGCGTCGTCATGGTTCCTTTGCTTTTATCTATTTCATTAAGGTATTCATGATTCATTTTTCGCTATGCTTGCAGCTACGAAGTGTTGAGTGACCCGGAGAAGAAGAGCGTTTATGATGAATTAGGGGAGGAAGGGCTCGAGGGCGGGGGGGCGGAGACGGACCCATCAGACATTTTTGACCTATTCTTTGGGGGTAGAAGGCCAGGCAGGCAACAAAGCAAGAAGAAGGGTGAAGACATCGTTAGCCCAATCAAGGTCACTCTTGAACAGGTATCGACCAGGCGGTGATCACATGCTTCAAAGGTTATTAACGTGAAGTACTTAGGGAGGTTCCGCAGACTACCGCGTATCTTAGTGAAGGACATGACAGGTCTGCATTCCGGCTTGCATCCGGTTTTTGGTGTGAGCAGATATATAATGGCGCTCCTCGCCGGATGGCTATCAACAAGGATGTCATATGCAAGGATTGCGAAGGGCGGGGAGGGCCTGCTGATGCTTTCATCACCTGTAAAGAGTGTGATGGGTCTGGCGTCAAAGTTATGGTATGTTTGGCCAGTAACACGTGCTTCTGATGTTCTGCCTCTCGTTGCTTCGTTTGTGTTGCTGGAAGCTACGTCAGTGTATTCAGTGTCGTTGCTGTATAGTTCGCGAAGACCTTTGTTGGTGCCGTCGTGTGATTTTTTGAAAGTAGAGTTTGGCTGGTGCTTCCGGTTTCTGTCGCTCTTGCAGATCCGTCATCTAGGTCCTATGATCCAGCAGACGCAGGGGATGTGCGCAAGTTGCAAAGGCCAAGGGCGGAGTATCGAGCCGTCAAAGCGCTGCAAAACGTGTGGGGGCAAGGGGGTCTGCAAGGAACGGAAGATACTACAGATCTTTATTGAGAAGGGTGAGTGTGAATGTGGACATGCAGACGTATTAAGGTGCGCTGTGGGCTGTAGGCGCCCAAACAGTCAGACGGATATGCCAACGAAGCTTGCGTCAAGCAACACTTTCGGCAGTGTTAGTGTGGTATTTCGTCTTCCGTGTTTGTGCAGGTGTGAAGAATCACCACAAGATTGCTTTCAGGGGCGAGGCTGACGAACGACCAGGTGAAATTCCAGGAGATGTTGTTCTTGTTGTGGAGCAGCAGGCAAGTACTGAGAATTTTAGGATTTGTGTTTTTTCCATGGCAACCGTTTTGGCGGAATCATCGCAGACGATGGGGGTGCCTTGAGAGCTGCTGCGGTTGGTGATTGTTTTTGCTCATTGGAGAACCAGTTTTTTGTATTTCTTTTTCTTACAGGAACACGAACTTTTTAAGCGTCGCGGGAATGACCTGTTCATGACAAAAAAGATCACTCTGTACGAAGCTCTTTGCGGCTTCAAGTTTCTTCTTACGCATTTGGACGGTCGACAGCTCTTGATCCAGGTATGAGCCTGCTTGAGCACGTCTACCGACAGCTTTGTAAAGCCGAGCAGCCGCGGGCCTAATTGGCGTCTGTCTGCTTTGTTAGATCTACGCTGCCGCGGCTCGCGAAGACTGATAGGGTTCCTGCCAGTTCCACTGCCTCGCGCTTTATTTCATAGGCTGCTAGGAGCTGTTCCTTTTCTGCCTAACGGCAGAAAAGGCCCCCCCACAAATCCTGATGAACGCCCTTTTCCTTTTGTTTATTTTCATGCAACGCGAAGAAGTAGCTTGACATAGCGTATTTTTTGAGATTGCGTACCTTCGACATACTGACGTTGGAATGTTTTGGGGTGCTGAGCGATGTCCTTTTAGGGGAACCCAGGAGAAGTCGTAAAGCCGGACTCCGTCATGTGCGTTAAGGGAGAGGGAATGCCAAACCACAAGAACCCGTTTATTCACGGTATGCACGGACTCTGTGTTGCGTGTACGCTAGCATGACCGCTGGAAGTCTCGATTGCCCGTTGCGTTTTGTCTCATTTCTTGCTGCGGAGTTGGCTATGCTGCTTTTGTTTCGCAGGAGAGTTGTATATTGTATTTGACGTCGAGTTTCCCCAAAAAGTACCTGAATCTCTACATGCTAAGTTCCGGGAGATTCTCCCACAGCCAGAGGACACCCCTATGGTAAGGAGACGTGCATTTCATTTATAGCGGAGCCAGTTATCAGCTGCTGTAATTCACGGGGTTGCCTTGATATGCTGCAGCATACAGTTGACCAGACAGTGCAGCAGCGAGTTTCACCTGTCAGATTTTTTCATGCTTAGGTCGACGAAGATGATCCCAAAATCGAGCATCACGTATGCGAGGGTGTGACTGCTGAGGAGTTGCGCGCTCGGCAGCAGCAGCAGCGGACGCAGGGCTCTGGAGAAGCGTATGAAGAGGACGAAGACGAGGGCCACGCAGCGGGTGCACAGAGGGTACAGTGCCGTCAGCAGTAGTCGCCCCCGTAGGTCTCACTGGGAGTCCGGCGCTTCTGTTGCTTTGTCTTGAGTCAGTCAGCTGCGCTCCCCTTTGGGTCCGCTACCGCTGCGTCAAGTACCGCAATTGCTTGGCAAAAGCGATGCTGGCTTATGTGAAGGCGCGTGAGGTGCAGTTGTGCTTTTCATAAGGGGCGTTTCTGTGGTTCGGGATGCCGTAAAGGGGCCATTGCTTCTTCGGTAGTTACCGTTGCGACTGTTGAAGCAGCAGACGCCAGCACTAGTGCTGCTGCAAGCAGCTGGCCTTCGAATGCGGGCAGCATCAAAACAGTTGGCGTTGCATAGCGGCGAAAGCCCGAAAGCAAATTAACGGCAGCGGGCTTTTGCCTGAATAGACTTCCTTTTCGCCTACTGGAGTGTACTATGTTACAGCACGTAGAAGGCAGGTTGCCCTTGAAAACACGAAGTGGGCATTGTGGTGCAGTGCGGGCTACGCCGCACAGCACAGCAGGTGCTGTATCAAGCCTGCTTTGCATTTCAGTAGATTCTGGCTGATGTACGGCCCCGGCTTGTTTTAACAGTAGATCGCCCGCAGTGCTAGCGAAAGAAAACGATTGAGAATCGTGCCACGTAATACGTTTCACATGCATTCCAATTGTGGTGTAGTGTTCTTCACTAGGCCAGCCAGCTAGCTCTGTTGACGTCGCTCTCGGTTTACTCGTCGATAGACACTGTCACTCAACAACCCAACAACTCATTTTATAAGTAGTTGGGTTGTTCGGGGATAGTTTCTGTCAAAGATCTCGTGTTAAGGCGTGAGGAGCTTTTGCACCAGCGTTTATGTGCAAGCAACGCCTCCATGGGGGAGGTCGGATCTGAAGAAACCAGGGAGTGCACCGCCCTGAAACTCTATAGACGGTTTAGCCAAGCGTCCGAGGCTCAGAACGCTAGTGGCAGCTGTTGGAATGCTGAAGGATGTGCTCTACCTACCAGCGTGAACCACTGGAGTGTCAGTTGCGAGCGTCCGGATGCTGATGCAACATGCTCCAATGCTGCATGCGTGCCGATCCTATTGCTGGGAAGCTGCAACGTGGGATGCCCCTGTAGCGCTCTAGACAACTGAACTGCAGCAAAGCTCAGCAAACCCCTCACCCTGCTTGCTCTACCGGAAAAGGAAATCGCAGTGAGACCGTCTGCTTGACGAGACAGCTAATCTCACCTTACTAACTTCATTCGCCGAGACACAACCCATGTGACGGCTCGTCCGCTACCACATGGGGTGTTGGAAACACTCCGATTTCTGGTGTCTGGATGAACACAACGGAACATCTGACACACTGTCGCCTACGAGGCAGCAGTTACTACGAAAGGCAGTTGACGGCAGGGCAATGGCGCTCAACGGTTCGTTGTTGTTTCCAGAACTTGCGCCCGCATGGCGCTATAGGCAAGAATCTCCTATGGCCCGTGGCCATCATCAGTCTGTCACGCTGTTCGCTGCCGTCAATGCAGAGCAGGTCCAGCACGGATTACCTTTTGCCTGCTACTGCCTCTACATTTTGTGAACACCGTTCTACTAATCGAAAACCAGCAGTTCAAATTAAATTGGTTATACTGTTCTCCTTGCTTGCCTTCCTCCTGTTTTCTTGCCCTTCTTTTCTGTTCTGCCCGCCTGATTCCCCCTGTTGCCCCTTTTGGCCTCAACCATTTCACTCTTTTGTCCTCCTTATTCTTTGCGTAGCTGTCACAATGCATGTGCCTTGTTATTCCATACTGTTCGGAACCTAGTAGCTTTTGTGCCCCAGGTACAGCCGCCGCTACTGCGGTATAACTGGCTTTGGAAGAAGCCTAGCTTTCATGACCACAACACACTGACCTCGCTGTACTAACATTCTTCCTGGGCCCCTTATGCTCTTTTTGGGAACACGACTTATGCACAGAAATTCCTGGAGTAGCATTCTCTGCTTCGGCCTTCTACAACTCGCTTGCACTACTGTGCGCCCCTCCGTTCTTGGGCTACAACGCCAGAATGCGCATTACACGGCTACAGTAACTCCCATACCAACCAGTTTCTATTCTATGCCTTCATCTAGCACATGCATTCATAACAAATGGGAAAAATGAAGCTTCAAGTTGCTGATAGGTTGCTTGCAGTGAAGCGACTCAGAAAAATACAATGCAAATGCGTCTCTGTATAGAAAAATATCCCTTCCTGCAGTCACCTCCGGTGTTTACGAGACATTTTCTTATCATGTTTGCCGCTGCTGCTATTCGTCTTACTGGTATGTTTCTTCCTATCGCTCTTGCTGTGATGGCGTTTACTCTTCGTCTCTCTGCCGCTCCGCTCGCTCAACACAATTCCAGGGGGTGGATCTGTAAGGCCCACCTGTTCCGGTGGTGCCTTCTCAGCCTCTTGTGGCTGTGTGTTTTCCCCTTCTGACTCTGTTCCCACGACCTCTCCCTCTTCTGAGGCACTGCCAGTGTCTTCATCAGCATCGTCTCCTTCACTTTCAACTTCTTCGCTGCCGCTACTGTTGCTACTCCTGCTTCTGCTACTGCTCCTGCTAGCGCTTTCACTGCTGCCGCTGCTATTTACTACGGAAACCGCATCTTCAGTTTTGTCCTCTTCTTTGCCTGCTTCTACGCCATTCACGGTGTCGCGACTACCAGATGCACATGCTTTCGTTTCCTTGGCTGTTGGCGCTGCTGAGTCATCTACTAGAGCCGTTGGCTCCTTCCTTTTGTGGGACTGCCGACTGCTCTTCCTGTCGTTCCTGCTGCTGCGGCTGCTGCGGCTGCTGCTCATACTTTTCCTTCTGCCATCCAGCGAACTCGAACTGTCTCGTCTCCTTCTAGTCTTGTCTCGCCTACTGCTGTGCCGCCGTCTCTCCCTTCTGTCTCCACAGCTTTTCCTCAGCCTACTTGAGTGTCTGCGCCTTTTGGTTTGTCTCCCGCCGCTGCTACGCCTGTCTATAGATGAGCTAGAGCTTCTGTGTCTCCGTTTCCGGTTTACTCGTGTGTTCCGGCCTCTGCGGTCTGGCGTATGGCTCCGGCTGCGGCTAAGGCTGCGGCTTCGGTGCGAGTGCTTCAGCCTAGAATGCTTACGGCGCCTCGCGGTTCTGCGGTGGCGGTCAATACTGCTTGCACTGCTGTCGCTTCTACTTCTGCTGCTGCTGCTGCGACCCCTTCTGCTTCTGCGTCTGCTGTGATGCCCTCTCTTACGATGCCTGCTGCTGGCTCTCCTCCGCCTTACACTCCTACTCCTACTCCTGCTTCTGCTGTAACTGTAGTGCCGCCTGCGTCCCCTATAATACCTGTCGTCAGGGCTCCTCCCTCTGTCTCGGCTCCTAAACCGCCTTCGCAAGACTGACGGCGTCGAACGAGACCTCCTCCTGTGCTCAGGACTCCGATCGTAACCGCGCTTCCGGTCGCTGCAGAAGACAAAAGCCTTCCGCAAAATTACACGCTTCACATACAACAAACAATGAAGCGCGTTTGCAAGGCAAGACGGAAAATGCCGTAGTCCAAATCCTGCAGGGCACTGCAGGGGAGGCTACGCTAAGGTGTCCACCTCCACGAGATTGAGACCACTAACTCACGAATGGCCCCAGCTGCGCCGCCGCACACATTGAAACTAGAGACTTTCCATGTAATGGTTCACCCAGACGTATGAAGTATGCGATGCGAATACTGTGTATACTCATGCACTTGTCTCATTGGTGGTTACTCCTAGCCAGCCGTCATTGAACAGCGCCGTCACTGAACAGCGCCTTGCTGCTTTGACGCAAACTCTGCAATGACTACAATGAATGTTCTCCGGCACGGATCTCTACTAACAAATCATCAGTCTACGACCGCGTTAGTCCACGAAGAATGCTTCGTGGCCAAAATCAGGCCACGGTCTTCTCCTTACTGTGCTTTTTCTGCTTTCAATTGGTTTCGTTTCGATTGATTACACGTGGAAATATGATAGCCCACGTACATTGCTCTTGCTGGCCTGTTTTCTTATTGAGTAGAGTAAGTTTTATGGGTTCTTTTCGTCAGCAGAGCCGCGGTGCAGAAGCACCAAGTACTGCAATTGAGGGCGCAGCACTGTCCATTTCCAGTTCCTTACTTCGTTCGCTCAATTATTTTGTATTGCAACATTGTAAAGGTTCGCTGTGACTGCATATGAGGGATGGACGGTAGAAACACTGTTGCATGCTTCCTTGATGCAAATGCCGCGGTCTGTCTGCTTCTTGCCACTCACATTTCGTCGTCTCTCCTCTCGTACATAACGCGCTGCGGAAAAATAACAGAAGAGCAAGCAGAAGTAAACTTTCCATCTCGAGTCTACAAAGGCCAAGCCTTTCCCCCTGCGACCGCGCTACTTGTCATCGACACGTTCACGTGCCAGTGAATAAACCCACAATCAAGCAGACCTAAACACGGCGTAGTGTACACCCAAATATCGGTCTCTTGCTATAAACTACGCAGTCACACCAAAAGATATAGTGCAACACAAAGAAAATACTCTAACCATTTGATCCGGCGTCTTTGGGTCGCTGTTGGCCAATTGCACAGTGACTCGGTAACCCATAAACATTTGGTTATTCAGCTCTTTCACCGCCCTGTCCCCGTCTTCCTCCTTTTCGAAATCGAAAAAGCAGTAAGACCTGAAACATACAGCAGGCACGAAAACACTTAAAGTAAAGATCATACTGGGCACATTGGGGACTCCACGCATATTCCACCCTTCACTGAGGCCAAGCACTCAGATCTCTCTAATGTTGCCAACGAGCATATCAATTGAATAACTGCGCCTTTTTCGCGCTCAGAAAGGTTGAACTTGCCTTGGGGTGCGTTCGAGGTGATGGACCGGAAGATACATTTCCTTTACTGGCCCAACTTTTGACAAGAAGTTTCGCACATCGTTGGGAGTAGCCCCAGATGCGACACCTCTCATCATGTAGGGAAATCTGCGCATGGATCTGGCGGTTTTGGCATTTTCAATCATCCATAGCTCCCCTGCACGAGTGGGGGAAACTCGGTCTACCATGGGGGTGGTGTTATTCGGCGACCGATCCCCAGGGGTTCCTGGGGGAGTAAGGGAGCTTGCCCTACTCCGAGACACAGAGACGGACATTCCGCGCCCCTGGGGCGGTAGCTTGGTTGAGAATTGCATGAGAAATCTGTGCTAAACCAGTCTCTCACCCCTAACCACAAGTTTCGGGAGGGGAGAGAAGACCCGCGCGAGAAGAACGGGAGACAGCGGGTTAGAAAAAGCAAAGCCAGGGTGCTGGCTGGATCACGACAGCCAGATCACCTTGAATGAGTTTGAATGAATACAAGGCGGAGGAGTCGGGGAGGCACGGGCCGGAGGCCTCTGCCCTCCGTTGCGACTGCTCGAAACAAAAATCAACGGCCTATGGAACGGAATATATAAAGGAACGAACCTAACATCAAGTCTGCATTACAGTGAGAAGACGAGCAGCTCAGCGGCCTCCTGATGAGCCTTGAAGCCTAGTACCGAACAGCCCCGCGCCACCCATTGCATGCAGCTCCAACAGATTTCAGTTTGTTACTCTTTCACAACAGCAGCACGGAGCTAAAGTCAAGATAAACGTTGTTTATTCAGTTTCATTTCGCTCGGCCTCTCGTCCGCAGCTGTAGTTGCACCTTCTGTCTACGTGTACGCGCGCAGTTCAGCCAGCTAGCCGCCCAGTTTGACAACCTATGTCAAAGCACTGGAGTGAGACACCAGAGGGTTGCAACGCTTCACCTTTTCTCCTTCGCCTTTGAAGTTGTAGTATTTCTGCCTGGTCTAGCACGTATTGCTGACTTTACTGAGCTATTCCTGGTGGAGCAGCACGATTGAGTAGTACTGCTGGAGTGGAGGTGTTGCCATGACTGCTGTAGCTTCTTCTGGAGAAGCCATAACTTACCCTGCATTTTGGCGTGCTGAAAGGGTGTAAATGTGATGCAGGGTGATTTTTGTCGTGCTTTCCTGTTTATTCGGCCAGACCATTCCAGGTTTTCCGAGAGAAGGAGCCCCTGGGAGTAACCAGCCTTGGGGGCTCTAATTCAGCGCGTCAGCACTGGAATGCAGGAAAATATTCTTTGCATGTACAAAATTACGGGGCAGTGGCAAAAGAATGTTGAAGGATTCCATCAGGCCCTACCCGAAGTACTAATCATAGGCAAGGCATCAGGAAAGGTCAAAGGAGTTCCTTCGCAAATACATGCCGCGAAGCGTAAAACCTCAAGATCCATGTCAGGGAAAGGCACAGGGATATGTGAGGGCCTCAACGAGGCAGACTTATCAGGGAAACTGGAGCTCCACCGCTACCCTGTGCATCAATCTTAAACAGTATAAGCATCATTTTGTGGAAAACTCAAGCAAAAGAAATACTTGAATAGGTATTCAAGATGGGCATAATTTTACTGTCGGGTGCTGCTTACTAAGGAGGCTTCTAGGTTCCTAGCCGGGGGCTGCCTGTGCGCCGTGAGCGCTGCCCCGTGCTCGAGTATCTGTGTGGCCTTACCTGACCAAAATTGATCCGTGAATGACAAATTTTGTGTTCCTCCGGCTTAATTTTGACTGGCGCGCTCCTACCTCACCTCGCCTCCATCATGCCACTACGGCGGGGTGAACTGCGCTTTCGCATTCTATAGGTAGCTTTGCTATACGCTTCTGTAGCTCACTTTTAAAATGTACAAACCAAGCTACATTAGTTGTTCCTAGTAGCTGTAACAGTGATCTCTACTGGGACGGGCCACAGGAGGCCTCGGACCTGTTCGTCACAACGCTACGTCAGGGCGCCTTGTTCCCGTCGTGACCAACAAAGCGCTAGTGCCAAGCAGCTGCTCCTAGGTATATTGCAAATTTTTGTATCTAGTCATATTTGCGGAAAGGGTGGAATGAGGAGGAGACAGGCGACTTGAAGCGTCGTTCTCCAGTTGGCGCCTTACCCACTTCTTTTGCATCCCAGTTTGTATGCAGCAGCAAGTCTTACGCATTTTAAATTCAAAATGTGAGCTTTGCACTTCGCCGGCGGAATTGCATCATCATCTTTGTTGTTATGTTTTACTTTGCTAGTTCCTATTTTACGCTACAGAGTGTGGCCGCCAATGGCACCAAACGATGCATAATTGAGAATTTATCAAGCCACTAAATTAAAAATTTTTGAGTTTTCGGAGCATTAGTAGAGGTTTGTTGGTGGCGCTCGCAGTTCATTTGCCAACTTCCCACCGTTGAACAGCTAGTAAGTGCCAGGCTTTGATCTTCGTATTCTTGCGGATAAGATGCTGAGCTTGAAAATCTAATTAAGATAATACTGCGTACAACGGTCTATGTTGAATTCAATACCGCAACCTGTACAAGTGCTGAAAATTTTTACATCGTGATACTTCTGTTGTGAGTGTGAAATTTCCGTAGGTGCAAGTGAGAGTTTACCACGGCTTCTCGCGGACGATGCCTTCCACCTTCAAAACTGGACCTATCAACATAAAAAATAAATGAACAAAAACCAAGGACTAGTATGTGAATGGGAGCGAACGCTTCTTGCAAGCCAACGCTCAAGCTAGTCAGTAGCCTGTATCGAACCAAACCTTGTTTGGCGTCGATGTATCACGAGATGCTCCTCCACGCTCCTAGAAGCTCCAGCTGTTCTCAAGGCTCATGAAGAAGACAAGTTGATGGAGGAAATGTGGATAGGCACATTTTATAGCGCGGAGCTTTGAAGTGACCTAAGGGCTACGGAAAGTTAACTGAAACCAAATGGCTCATAATAATGCCATGGTCTTTGAAGCCGTGATCTGACTGTACAGATACCAAGCAAGCTAGAAGAGCAGTAACTCGCTGTCCAACTTAAAGCAGCCAACTCTATGCAAGCTCAGGACAGGACTTCAGGTCTCTGTGAAGCCCAGAGAAGATACCTGGCGAGGTCCTTAAAGAAGCTGAAACGTGAAAAGACAAGGAAAATATCAGTGTGATTCACTACCTCTTTCAAACACGCTTGGGTAGCGGAGCAGAATGCGCCGAGTCCTCTCCGAGGCTATAGTGAGGCAGCGCCGGGTACCCACTACGTTACGCTGTATTCAGCTCAGTATGCCTCCAATTATGAAGCCCGTAGCTCACATCCTGCCAAGGCGAGCCGGTTCAGCCCTTGCAGGTGTGCACCTCGTTAGCCCTAGCCTAACTTTTGTTACCTTCTAATACTACGTTGGAGCAAGCCTTCGCGCACTGTCTAAAACTTCTTTAAAAGGTGTCGCCTCTCCTGATAGTAATATTTCGTGTTCATAGAGTCACACAGCATCCAACAGCCAGCCCACCCTCGTGGTGTCGGCCAGAGCGGCAGTAACCGACGACAGAGTATACATGCAGACAAGCAATACGTTATTTCCTGCACCCTCTACCTATTTGCCTATTTGCTTAATCACTTTTGATTGAAGATATCACTTGAGTAATTGATGTCTGGGTGAAGCACCCAGGGTTTTGCTGGGGTGGTGTTGCCTTGACCGAATGCGCATGCAGGAGCTCGCCGTGCTGCTGCTGCAACTGTGACACTCTTACAAGCACACATTTGCATACCTTCTTCCGTAGTGAAAAAATGGTCAGTGAGCTTATGAATCAGGCCACGGGGTTTGCTGAAGTTGAAGTTATGCGCCTTCTCCACAACTCAGGCAACACGTTCCGACGCAAGGAGAATGCTCTTAGGAATCATTCCATAGGGAGCAAAACTGCCCGTTTTCGATGCAAGAGTGTCCCGTGCTTTTGCTAGACCCCGCTAGTGAGCGCGGTCTCATAATTCGGGAAGCAGGACACCACCTCAAGCGCTGCATGCATGGGAAGGTTGGCATGACTGCAGATAGGGGGGCATATGTGCTCACTTTCGCAAGGGAGCAGCCAGTTGCTCGACTTGCACATCGGTTCATAGATCCAGCTCACGGAAGTGCCAGCGCTGGCTGGCACGCTGCAAGTGGGATGCGCCGAGTGGTGCTATTCAAAGCAATCCTTAAGCAGGTGCATGCTGGCCAGCGTGGCACTACTACTCGAGGTAGCCTGTGATTTTCTCAGAGCTAGGACAATGGCAGGCACACAACCAGGGGAAAATATCTCAGAGTTGTACCCCCAGTGTGTGTCTTTAAGAAAGGAACTAGACTCCCTTCTTCGTACGGTGTCAACTCCTGCGGTTCCGCATGGAATGACAGCTTCATCAGCTAAGGGCGTGGAATGTAGCAGCAGCGGAGTGTCGGCATCCTTTGTTGGATGGGATGGGCGGGGAAGCTGCTGTACTTCTGTGGCAAAGCTGCAACGGTTCTCAGCACTGACGCGGCAGTTCTGCATGCTCGTCATTCGACTTCAAGATGCACTTGAGAGAGCGAAGTCGACTCAGCTGTCGCGGAATATGTGCTCCATGTGGGAAAGAAGAGTTCAAGACATGGTTGCAGATGCAGAGAGCTTCAGCAGAGAAGCTGAAAGCCGTGTGAACTTTGAGCAGCAGCGAGTTCAAGACGCTATTCGTGACCGCAAGTTGCTACTGGGTGATGCTGAAAACAAGAAGAGATGGGGTGATGTGCGCAATGCGGAGCTAATGTATGCGAAGGAGAGAGACCGCCTACAAGATTCCCGCACAGTGCTAGATTCAGTACTTAGCCAAGGCTGGGGCATAGTGGGACAACTTGTCTCTCAAAACGCGTCACTCAAAAACGCAAGAAGAAAAGTGCTCGATATGGCTAGCAGTGCGGGTGTCGCCTCCACACTGTTGGGTGCAGTTGGCCGAAGGCAGCAGGGAGACAAATGGCTCGTATATGGTGGAATGGTTGTGACTCTCATCTTTTTTTTCGTAGTGTATAGGCTATTTCATCATGGCAGCATATTCGTTTTCTCCAGCAGTGTGGGCAAGGCAGAGGACGGTACAAGTTTCGATGACTTGGCTCAGGCTGAATAGGAACTGGTCCATTTTTTTATCCCGCCGAGCTACGTATTCGGTCTTTGGGTGGTGTGAAGCCAGCAGTCACGCGTGCAAACTTTCCGGGGAGAACTTGCAATTGCATCTCCCCAGTTTTGAATTTGTTGATTTTTTAGAATGGGTCTCTATTTGTGCACCAAGAGTTGTTCGATGAGCAGTCCTGGAAGTTTATGTTAAGTAGTCAAATCCAGACACAAAAGCGGGGGCTGCACCACGTACACGGTGCTTCAAGCCTTCAAGAGGGGCAAACTTCATACGTAGAGCAACGTAATCGCAGTTGTAACGTATTTCCTGGGACGTATCCTGGGACGAACGTAAATATTGTAGTATTCTGGTTGCTACAGGAGGGGATATGTGCGATGCTTGTTCTTCCCTTTTTACTCGGGCTTGTCAGCCAAGCAGAATGCTTCGACCCGTAGAAACAGAGCGTCCAATTGCCACAAAGTAAATGCAGAGATGGCTGCCCGTTCTACGTGCCCGAGAGTTAAGCCGAAGTACTGTACTGCCGAAGCTTAACCGCCGCCGAAAGGCACAGGCGACGCTGCCTTTCCACTTGGGAAAATGCGCTTTCAAGGAAAATGCAGGAAATGGCGTTGTCTGGATTGAACATGAAGTACAAAAGGCCCCAGTGGAAGGGAACATCCGCTGTCTTCACTCACTGCTGCTGTGCTTGACCACGACTCTCATCTCCACATTGGAGGAGCCAGATCTCCCGGTGGTCTACGCAGCATGCTTATTATGTCAGGAATATATGCTGTCAGTTCCTTGTGACTCCTTAGAGACGGCTGCACAGGAAGAAAACTTGTAGAGTGTTGGGCGGCTGACCCAACATTTGATGGCAGCCAGCGAGCGAGGTGGGGCATTTCCAAGAAGCCTTCGTCTGCGCCACGCCTCTAGAGTAACGTGATTGCTTTATAATACACAGGGTTTAGCACTCATTGCCAGGATTTGCTCAGAGAGCATACGGCATTCGAGCACGCGTAGACACTGGTATGTATGTACGTGTTTCCCCTCGCTAGCGGGAGTAATGCATATTAAAGCTGCCCTTCCCGAGGAAATGAAATGCAGGTGGCCTCGAACTGCAAGCACACAATCACCTAAAGCACATGGATGCATTTTTATCTTTTCAGTTGAAGGTGTAGCTGTATGGCTCTGCCGGGTGAAATCACCAGGTCTCTTCCTATGAGCCAGTTTCTCTGCCTATAGGGAGTAGAATACAGACAAATAAGTCGTTTTCCCTAGTAAGGTATTTTGGTCATGCTGATAACCTGATAATGAGGTGTTTCACAGAACTTCCGAATTGCTGTGTCTGGCGATCACCATCAGCGCCAAGGGGCCGTTGCGGCGCGGTGACCCCACAGTACGTAGTTGCTGAACATGCATGCGTTATTCAGTGTCTAATTGTTTTTAACGAGTTTTAACGGTACGGCTAATGAGTTTTTCGGAAGTGAGTTGCGACGAAATCTCCCTCATTTCTCCCCGAATTCTCATCGTAATCCCCCGTGGGTGGTCTTCCGGTTGAGTGAATGGGTAACATCAAAGTGACTCCCCACTCAGAGAATTTTCGCAGCACCTGCTGAGCGCTGAAGTGACTGTAGAGATGGTCATGGCTTGGATAATAAGTGGCCATAGCCGACAACTGCAACGAATGGCCCCTGGCATCTGGTCGCTGACTCTCTGCTTGGCTGTTCTTGGACGGCACATGCTTAGCACGGCCCTGCAAGATGACGCACGCATAACAGAATCATTTTCATTCCATAGATTTAGCAGCAAAGATTCTTCTGGCTCTAGGCATGGCAATACAGCTCCGTATTCTGATCACGACGACCTGACCAGAAGATCCAATGGCCCTCTTCAGGACATACTTGAGGAACCTGAGCATCCACCTGGCGTCATTGTCCGTCCTGACAACAGAAACAGACATATTATGACGTTGTCATCTTTTAAAGCACCAACAACATCTCCTGAAGGCCCGCCAGCCCGGCGGAGAAATCTCCGGTTTGGTGAGCATTCAGATTTGGTGACGGCGCGCACATTATCGCAAACTGAGACGGAAAAAGGCCAGATCGAGAGACCTTTTGCAGGCTTAAAGGCTAACCATGGAAAGGGTGAAAGAGAGAACCCCAACGTATCGGTGGCTTCTCTTCGGCAAGATAAAATGGATGATCGAACGACGGCGCCTTTAAGCAGCATTTACGAGAACGAGAGCGATTTTTACGGGCCAGATGACGCTGATGTGGACGAGAATGAGAAGGAACACGAAGAACTCACTGACGAAAGCGCGGAGACGCGGATAGCACGTGAAGAGACACGCACGATCAATGAAGTCGTTGGCAGTATATCCATACCTTCTCCCTTGGCTCATAGCCTATTGTATCGGACGAGAGATATTTCTAACCCCCTGAATTTCGCAAACTTCCTTGCAGAAGGCCAGGAGTGGCTCATTCCAGGTGCAGGAAGTCTTTGGGAAGGTCTTGGGCGTCACGTAGACTCACTTTTCTCCGGACTGTTCTTAAAAACTGCCAGTATTTTACCAAATTATCAACGCAATGTGATTATATGCTACAAGGAGTACAAGCCATCAATGTGGATAGAAATGCTAGGCCAGAGGAATCGATTTCTTCGCCAGCTCGCTTCTTTGTTTCAAGGTACGCATCGCATGCAGTCCGTCTATCTCCGCAACCTCGGCATGGAAATATTTGAAGTTCCCCCTTTGTGGCGTGTTCGTGAGTTTATCTCAACCGTGCTGAAGTTGAAGAATTACGTGAGCCACGTATACACTGACCACTTGGTCAGCGACTTTGACGACGAGACCCAAGTACCTCTACCAGGAGACGCCGGAGTAGGAGAAGTAGCTGCGGAGCCTCTGGATCTTCGTCGCCTTGATGCCATCAAAAGTGGGCAGCATCGCATGGCCAGTATAAACAGGGCCCCTAGTCGCCGGCTGGAGGTCATGACAAACGATCCCTTCACTTGGCAACAGTGGGCTATCGTAGACAGTGGCCCTACGAGGTGGGGTATTGAGGCCCCGAACGCATGGGAAGTCTGGACAGGTACACTGTTCCACTTACGAAAGGCAGTCTTAGTGGTGTTTATGTAAGGGCGGTTTTACGCCATATTACGGTCACCACAAGCGAAGAGTTTGGCAGTAGAGTGTACATTTTGGGCGTATGCGGATTTTATCAGGCCAGGGACAAAAGCCAAGATTTACAGTTGCCGTAATAGATAGCGGTGTTGATTATGAACACCCGGACTTAAAGAACCAGATATGGCGGAACCCTGATGAGATCTGTGGCAACGGCATAGATGATGACTTTAATGGATTCGTGGATGATTGCATAGGCTGGGTGGGCTGCAATTTTTCCGTAGTCATATGTTTTCTTCTGCACACCGAGGCTGTGAAATTGAGGCACCAAATCATGGAAAAGTGTTTCAAGGAATCTGTGTTTCAGGGAATCTGTGAAGTGTTTAACTGTACATTGTGCTTTTGTGCTGGTCCAGGACTTTGTAAAGGGGACAAACTTACCAATGGATGACAATGGCCACGGTACTGCTTCTGCTGGAATCATTGCAGCCGAGCCGAATAATGGAATAGGTCTTACTGGGGTCTGCTGGGGGTGTGATATCTTAATACTGAAGGCACTGAATGAGGATATAAAGGGGACCATAAGCGCCTTTGCGAGGTCTTTGGACTACGCTATTGGAAAAGGGATAATGCTGTCAAATAACAGCTACGGGGGTAGGGGTAGTGGTTTCAGAGGCCTTCAAGAAGCCGTTCAACGAGCGCGACAGGCAGGAATGATTGTCGTCGCCGCTGCAGGAAACTACAATGGAAATAATGACAACGACAAGTGAAGCGATATGCATTGAAGGCAACCCTATTTATCATGCGTTGAGTCTCAGCTGCTCCTTTTGTGGAGAACTGAAGAACTGTGAAGCACAACACGCACTTTCGGGCCCCGTCCCTTGTATGAACTTGTTTGGTGTTTAGTGCGCTGGTTCTTGTGCAGGCAACCTGTATTCCCAGCGTCCTATGATCTTGATAATGTCGTTTCCGTGGCAGCAATAAGCCGCAACGGCCAGCTTGCGCCATTCAGCAGTTATGGGAAGAAGCAAGTCGACGTCGCTGCACCGGGTGCCAACATCATGACAACATCGGCCCGAAGGAGCTACAGGTCTGTCAGCGGAACAAGCTTTGCTGTACCTATGGTGACAGGCACGCTTGCACTGCTGTGGACGCGTCTTCCGCAACTAAACTACCGCCAGGTCATTCAACGGATGCTACGAAGCGTGAAGAAGAACCCTCAGCTTGAAGGTATGCCCAAAATGACATATTTCTTACAAAATCGTAGCTTTTCGACAGAGGTTTTCAGATTTTAACTTAAATCATTCACAGACTTTAAATTGATGCGAAAGGAAAACAAGGCACTTGCGCAACAAATGGAGACAGCACTACTTTTCTGTTCGATGGTGGGCAAGCGTTGGCTGACCCCAGAGAGCTCAACCACTTGATTCTTTTCTTTTGTTTGACTGCAGGGTTGATCGCAACTGGAGGCACCGTTGACGCGTGGAGCACGCTAGTGAAAGAAGACTTAATAGACCCGTACGCCGCCCCTCCCGTTCTTCCCATGACATGTGCCTCAGCTTCTTGCAGCCAATACGCGACCTGCTCCGATGCGCAGGGAACAGCGAAGTGTGTATGCAATCGTGGGTTCGAAGGAGACGGAAAATTTTGCAAGGATATCGACGAATGTATTTTTAGTCCATGTGGGCCTGCCTCCGTGTGCGTTAACACAGTCGGCAGCTATCAGTGCAAGTGCCGAAAAGGATTCCAGCAGACGCGGGAAGCATGTATAGACATCGACGAATGCAGCCTCGGGATGCAAAGATTGATTCCACCTCCATGCCCGGCACAAGCCCGATGTCACAACTTCAGCGGGACGTTTGACTGCATTTGCCCAGGGGAAACAGCATGGAACAGTATTTCAGGATCTGCGGCTCAATGCCTCAGAATAAGTAAGGTGGTTGCAAAGTCGATTCTTTTGGAAATATAAGAGAAGCCAAATAGTTCCTTGACATGTTCCACCTATGCTGGCATTTCCACTGAGTTCAAACGGTTTTTGAAGAATTTCGCTCCCTGGCATCCTTCCTAAGCACAGCGAACAAACTGTGGGAAACACTCATGTGCACTTGGCTCTTCCCTAATTCTTGTCTCTGAGGGAGTTGTGGTGCTGGTTTCTCAGACTCCCCCAGCAGGGGACCCTGCGCAAATAATGGCGGATGCGGTGCTAATGCTCTATGCCAGGCACTTTTCACGCCAGAGCTAACGCGAAAGTGCAATTGTGTCAACGGGTTCAAGCCCCTCCGCTTGGGTAGTCGGGAGATTGCAGTCGCCATGGCTAAATCCAAAATGACTTCATTTGACAATACAGTATGCATCCGTGAAGACATTCTTCCAGAAGAACAGGCGTACTACATCATAACTATGCACCGAGAGCGGCTCAACCAGATGCGGGAGTCTCCGTTAAGACAGACCACCGCAGGATACACTGCACCGACAACATTTTCCGGGGCACCACGCATGGAGCATGCCAATGGCAACGCTTTTCCCCAGCGTGCTCCTTACATTCCATATCCACCTTCATCAGGACTGATGATGCGATCGCATGCTGTCTCCCCTACTGCTCCAGTGCAGGCTCTGCCCACGGAAACACAGCCTCGCATGCCTTATCAGGCTTCTCCTCCAGGAACACTTTTTTTGGCCGACTCTGTTGAACCCCCTTCCTTAGCAAAAGAGAGGCTGTTACCAAAGAGCTCTTGCTTGCTGGGCGTGTGCTTCCGGTAGTCGATTGACTCCTGCGGCTGGCAGCATACCCCCCATAACCATCATCGTCAGCGCTGAAGATATGAATAATGGATTCTTGATCAAGATTGCCCCAATTCAAAACTTCTTGCAGGCCACAGAGTTCAAATGGTGGCAGCTTCTGGTTAGTAGTCTCCATGCAGCCAAATGCGCGTGCGGAGTTCTTTCGACTGCGAAGTGCTGCGACCTTCCGCGGAAAGGAATGTGATGCATGTGAAGCCATATCTCATGGAGGCTGCGTTATTCCTAACCAGTATGCCGTGGTAGCTTAGAACATATCCTCTAACTTCTGACTGCGCTCTGAAACCACGTAACTGAAGTGAACCCATATCGCATGTTAGGATGCAACTGAAGTAGCTCAGCAGAAATTTAGCTCTTTTCCCCCTCAACTGACAAGATGACTTCCTCCGCTGGGTCTTTCGGGTTGTCCAGCTCCCTTGCTAGACTGCTCTATGAATGGACCACCGTGAATTTTTTATGCAGCTTCAAGCCCTGGACAAGGGTGTGCTGTTTTCTAGTCTACTCATTTCAAAGCGCTTTTGATCTTATGAAGGGGTTGAGGGGCTGTTGTTTTTATGGAGCGTGGGTCAAGTTCAGTTCCTCCAGTGTTAATTCTCACGAGCAACCGCTTCCTAAAAAGAAAAATGAGTTACCTATTCACGACTTACAGTTTCGTACTCAACTGCAGAAAATATTTTCATGAAGAGGGTAACCTTAATTTTGCTAGTGACTGGACGTAAATTGTTATGGTTTGTCCCCGGGCTCCTACTTGTGTAGATGACCGCCCTGCATCCACCCAAGGTTTTTGTACACGCCTATCACCTAAAGATTTGTGCATATTTTGTTTTCTTTAATAATGATACAAGACCAAATATTGGAGCCTTCGCTGAAAGGCTTGGGCCAATAAACTTTTTTTCACGAGACGCAATCGGAGGGTCACCTCGCGGATGGCTTGCTTCTTCAACAACACCCTCCGAAAGACGATAAACCCCTCACGTACCCTCGATACTGTGATGTTAAACAGTAGGCTGAGCGCAAACAATGCTTTTAGGGGCGCTCAGTGTGACCATTAAACGGCGGTACATCTCCACGAATCAGAGACCAGTGCCTAGTCGCCTAGTCAGCACGCTCGGGCGAGTGACACCTGGATTTCCACCATCTATTCAAAGGATGATCCAAATATAAATACAGAAAATTGAAGTTGCAAATATTTTCGCCTGTAATACTCGTTTTTAGGGGAGCAGGTGCTGAGTAGAATACAGGCTTCTTGAATGGGCGCTTGAACTATTCGCTACCGATACTACATTCTACTAGCAAATAAGAAGAAAAATGTTCACAAGTTAGCCCCTCTATCTCAGTTCTACAAAGAACGTGAAGGGAAGATGGCTGCAGTACGCCTACAGCGGCTTCTACGGCTCATTGAGGAGTCCCGTCCATTTCAGCATGGATCAAAGGGGCATTTTGCCTCACAAAAACTTGAAATCGCATACCGTGAAATTAACTTGCTGGCAGATACGTCACTCATGGACCTCACTGCAGGTAAAGGCTGAGCGAATAAGGAAAATTTCGCCTGGGATTTTGCCTCAGGTTACAGATAGTGTTTCTACTGTTGGTAGACCTTGAAATAGCGTCCGCACGTGTTAGAGGCTGAGTTTGCTTGTTACTTCTGAGCTTTCGTCTTGATCCGCTTTCTTTTTCACCAGATATGATCCTTGCTTTTTGCTTAAACGCCTGCGCTCACGGGGATGAGGACAAAGCGAGTCACGTTTTTCAGGTTGGTCACGCGAAAACCGTGTCCCCTTGTCGTATATAGCACAGCAATTGTTTTCATAATGAACTTGCCGATCTTACATGGAGCAACACGCTATCCGCAAACAGCGTGGAGCCCCACATCTGTGTTCTTGCGAACTCACAAAAGCTCTTCGACAAAGTTGGAGCTGCAAGCTCGCAAACAAGAGCAAATGGACTGCTTTTTCGGTGAGATTGTGTTGGATGCATTTCGTAAAGCGGTTCTGAAGAGTTGCAACAAAAATAACGGGCCTCCAGTGCTTCATTAACGCCATCACTGCTGCAGTCTTAGTGTCCCCGTTTACAACTGGACAGCGGGAGTAGGGCGCTTCTTTGTTCTGCAGGGCATTCCTGGAAGCTAAACAGCTGCAAAAGGCTGCTGTGAAGGGTATAGTGGTACTAGAACAACATGTGGAAGCGTTCCAATTCGTAGAAAAAGCTCTTCTAATCGCCGGTGAAGAGCCACAGTCAGCGCCGTATGACACTGACTGAAATGTACCTGCTCTGTAGTCCTGTCTTGTTATAAGGATACACAGGCTCTCTAATAAAGTGTCTGTCTGAACATTCACAGCACGGACCTGCGTGGGCTGAAGATAGTATTGGCAGGAACTGGACGTGCGACACTCTTATCATGAGCGCCTATCCTTCAGATATACTCCTTCCCTAATGCGGGCACATGTGTGAACTGCTTTACCGCAGAACGGGGAGGCTCAGGCACCACGCCATCAAAGTTTTGTTGGTTCTCCTGAGGCCATTTGCTAGACCAGTTTGGGCTCGCAGCTTCTGCAACAGTTTGGAGAGGATATTACCGCTTCTACAGTGAGATGAATGGGAATGCTACAAGCGCCACCAAAGCAACTAAGTGAGGCTGCAGAGTACAGTAGTCTGATTTGACGGGCCGCTCAGCCACTCTGGGTCTTTTGCTGCAGACTTCAAGAAGCGCCTACATCAAAGGGTCTTGGAAAAAATGCCAAAAGTCTACAGGTTACAGCATCTTCAGCTTCTGTAGGCCAAGGTCAAGGAACTGTTCATAAAGCTAATGATCCGGGCGAGTTCAAACTCGTCGTATCTTTTCTTCTTTACGCAGCATTTTGTTTTGAGGATGGAAGTCGACGCCAGAAAGCTCAAAAGGTCCGGCTCTAACATTGTTGCGGTGAACAGGCCACATGTAAATATGCTCACAGCAATAAGCAAACAGGAGAGTGGACATGCCAGTATGATCAGCTATACTTTTAAATGACTGATCCCCGGGGAAAACCGAACAACTGAAACTGCTCCATTAATCTCAGAACTGTGACGTTCATTTCAGGTTATTGAAGATGCCATGCAATTATGCGCTGAAGCCAACGCTCTCCATGGGCGTCTACCGCAGTGGCGTAAGTGCCTTTACCTTTTGGAGCGCAAGCTAGCAATGTAAGTGATGATCCAACCGCCAAAATTTTTCGAGCTGTACATGCTTCTATGTAAGATTTGAAAACCACAATACTCATGGATGATGTTAAAGTGGTTTCAAAGAAGTAGACTTCGGTAGACTATCCAATTTAGTGAGCCTGCTGCAGGATTCGTGGGGGATTAGGAACGTTGGGTGATGCCGTCGGCCCAATTCCAGCAAAAGTGGAAATTCCACACTGGTCAAACGCGATAGAAGCAGCGATATCCCTTTTGCGACTTCACGGGAAGGCAGCTCACATAGCTGGATCAAACACTCTACAAAATGATCACTTAGCGGGTCCTAGAGCAGAGACCCAGTGCAGTGAGCTTTTGAGAGCTTGGGCAATTTTGGAGCCGCAGTTGCCACAAATTGTCCGGGATGAGCTTATTATCAAAGGATCAGCTCAGGCTGTTAATGCCCAGCTGCAGCAACTTCAAAAGTCCATTGAGGCTCCTCGAAATGTGGGGGAGAATGAGCATTTTGCAGGCTACTTAGTAGCCAAGGCCGCGCTCACATACAAATTTTGGGCACTTGCTAGAATAATGACGAAGGTCTTGGGCAGGTAGCGCTGCAGCACGCTGTGCATTAATGGTAGCCTTGTTCCTTTTAGCAGCAGGTGCTTCTTAGAATGATTTTGCAAGAAAGGGCATGGTGAACGGAAGGTTCTTGCATATGTGGAAGTGTATGCGGTGTTCCTGGTACAGGTGGCAGGCTGGAACTGCAAACGCCGCGGTGCTTCAACGGATGCTGGACATAGAGACAGAGTTGCGCTTGCATGAATTTCTAACAGAACTTTACAGCCAGGAAAGTACTAGTCTCTCTCGTCCAGCCAGCCTTTCTTTACTCACCGCTTCTATCCATGAAC
This sequence comes from Eimeria tenella, assembly GCF_000499545.2. Classification (NCBI taxonomy): domain Eukaryota; phylum Apicomplexa; class Conoidasida; order Eucoccidiorida; family Eimeriidae; genus Eimeria; species Eimeria tenella. The sequence goes on from NW_013543434.1 coordinate 94,687, forward strand.
CATGCCCAATAATAGAGCTCCGAGTGCAGGCTATCAGACGCTTAGACGAGTGTCTTACATCTGTAGCGCATGGAAGCGAAACTGGGGACCTTGTGGAGACCTGCGTCGCAACGATGTGGAATATCGCGAGACCGTGCCTTGGCCCCGAATTTCGGCGGCTGGTCTACAGAAACATGCAGAAGGTTGGCACAGCTCCACAATGCATGCAGGGACGAGTGATTTTAGCTACTGCGTATCGCCAAAGTCTACACGAGTGGTGTTTTGTGTCTGCAATGCGTTTTCCTACATAGGCCTGTAATGCACTGGATCGCTACCAGTCAAGCCAAATCTCACTTCGAGTGCATCTCTCTCATCAATTAGCTCAGTGCGAGATTGAAGAAGAGCTTTTCAAAGCAGCACAAACTACAATTGACAAGGCTCTCGAAATAGAATATAGTTACTGTTCTATGCCTTCCTACAAAACTGAGCCAGCTTCAGCAGTTCAGCCTGCGACGAGTGCTATGGAAAATCCCGTCATGACGTCTACTTGCACCCAGGAAACTGCTGCAAACCAAGCCGACCTTGCATATTCACAACCTCTGACTTGGTCCTTAAGGCGGTTGGGTGAAGTAGTTAGCTTACTATCGCTGACTGCAGGAAACTGCAGCCCTGCTGAGCAGCTCCAGCACATCGCCTTTCGTACCAGGCTCGCGCAGCCGATATCAACGCTTATTGATCTTGCTGAGGGTCTTCGCAAAAAAGCATTGCGTCTTTTAGCTGATGATGAAGCGAAAAATAGTAGCCGTCAGAGTCGCGTTGATAGGCATGGCACAAGCAGGCGAGGCATCGGCTCTCCACAAGCAGTGGCATCCACCGCTCGGAGGCAAGCACTTTCCTTGAGTGGTGAACGTACAGTAAAGTGTATTATAGCATCATTTGGCCATTTAGTCACCCGCGCACGTGATGCTGGCGACGTTAATGCCACAGCACGAGCTGCAATTGCTATTCTTTCTATGGTCCACGGGACTGAGAAATGTTTGAGTTCACCCGTCCAGAATCTTGAGTCCTTCGACGCGGTTTCCCCAGTTGATCTGCGCGTACGACTAAGGCCTCCGCTTGAAACTGAGCTGGCCGTGAACGTTATCGAGGCTGCATATGAGCTGGTTTGTTTTTTGACACGGAGAAAATTAGAGCTGTATTAGCCTTCGTACAGAAGACAACATTAACTTATCTAGCCGCTGCTGTTGCTCTTCATCATGCTGGCCCCCACAGGCTGTTTGCTGGAGCAAATCAAAAGATATTGGCGCCTGCGGGAATGCCGAAGCTTCTTTCTCGTGTCGCACTACTGACGGCAGCTTTCAACCCCCAGAGCAGCCTTCAAGGAAAGGAAGTCGGAACGGATCAATTGCAAAACCATTTGATGACGAAAGGGAGAACCAGCGAGTTCACAGCTTACTTTTGTTTGGGACTAGGCTCAGGTGCGTCCTGGAGCCTCGCCCGATGCATATATCTTAGCCAGAATTTGGCCCTAAGTAAGTATAATGTAAGTAATGTACTTGTGTGTGTTTTCCAACAATGTTACGTGATGCACTGTTGATAAATTGGTAGTATCAAACATGCTTGTATAAGAGCAGGTTGGCGCTCTCAGCGAAATTTTTGGGCAAACATGGCTTGTCTTCAACGGAGCAGTTCACACGTGGAACATATATGGAAGCTTCCTCTCGAACAGCCCGGCAAGAGTAGAGGAAATCAGCAGGCTGATGCCAGTTCTAAAAGAAGTCTTCCAGCGGCTTTTGGAACAGCCACAGAATACTTGCGACGTGGTGGTGCACACCTTTACCGAGTTTTGTTCCCGCGCTGCCCTGGTAAGGCAGCTTGGCTTCCCTGAAAGCCAGCCAACAACTCTTCTTGCATATTGGGGAGCGAGTATCTGCAACGTCGTGGCGCACACTTTTTCTGAACTTTGTTTCCTCTCTGCATTGTTCAAACAATATAGCTTCCCCACAAAACTTATAAAATAATAATGCTTTCGTGGAATTAATATTAGGCTCCACGCGTCAGTGCCCGCATATCAGGCTATTCAAGACTTTGGACTAGTTCAAGAATTTTGCTCCAAGGTTCCCCTCTGGCATATCTCTAGCAGACGGGCGATTCTCGGTGCGCTGCTTCAAGACATTATGCTAGGAGACATACCTCAGCCGATCCTCCCACGGTTGCTAAAGCCACCTCTCACTGCTACCTCAGAAACCGGCGGAGGATTGGACAAGACAAACAAGGGAAAACAACCCAAGGGACAGGCTCCTGGGCTGATGGAGAACGTTTCAGTGCCCAAATTGACTCCAGATATTTTGGTTCTCCTCCAAATTGAGGTAAGTACACCAGTGTGTGCATGGCCGATCAGCATACTAATGTTTCGGAAGAATTGCCTTTCTGTCACTTCAGGATCAGGAAGGATTGAGTGACAAATCAGCTGATTCCAAAGAATAGTGACGGTATGTCTTTTCATGACGGTCGAATTCGCACTATCTGCTCGTCTACTGCTCAGAAAGCAATACTGGAAAAAGACACTTCCACTCGCGAAAACTTATTGCTTCAATGCGGGGAGCTGCTCTGGTCTGCGACTAGTGCCATGGCGACATCTGCGTCCGTTGAATTGACAGAATCAGTTGAGCGTGTGAAGACTGAATTGTGGGCGCGCCTCGCCGCTGCATCGCTTTCTCTAAATTCTACAGCCCTTCCAGGCCTATCGGCGGCATACGCACTCCAGGCTCTTGGGGAAAGGTACTGTAAAGTACCGTATAAAGTTCCTCCCGTTACTGACCATCGATTGCACCTGTGGAGGGGAGTGGCACATGTTCTTTCGGGACTGGCGCTTCTAGCTACAGACCTCACCATGTGAGGAGCATTTGTGTGCAGCTGCAACCGAAGTACTGGTGCAGGGACACTTGCTTGCAGCTGCACCTGACGTTCTGCTGCAGTGACACTTACATCGGGGCAGTCTAAAATTACCATGCAGTTGAGGAGGGTGATTGGCGTGATTGTCTACAGGCATGGGAATATGTGGGCGATTCGCCATCTACTTCAGGCCTGTGAATACGGGAAAGACTCAGATTGCTTGCCACTTCTGCTCTTTGCAGCAAAGGCGCTGTGGAACGCTGCTGCTCCAGTTGTAAACGATGAGTATTACGGAGACCAGGCTTGTCTGGCTGTGAAATCAGCATTGTACATTATACCCACCAGTTGCCGGTCTACTGAGATAAGTTTGATAACCCGCATGTGTATGGGAATTCTTTTTTCCCTTTGTTGTTGCAAGAAGTGGGATGAGCTCTTCCGCATGGCTGAAAGCGCAATGCTACTAGTTCCTAAGATGCTGCATGCTCCCTTGATGAAGCTGCAGATTATTTCTCTGACCCGTTCTGGAACACCTAATCTTCTTCCTAGAATACTCAGCATTGCTAGAAGTGAGACATCGAGTGAGGCCAATTTGCTGTTGTGCTTTGCTCGGCTTGCCCAAAAAGATCCTAGCACTGCGCCAATGGCACTGGAAGCTTATGAAGGAGCTCTTAATCTTTTTGAAGCAGGCAAAGACCCCCATGGGATCATTGTCCATCTAGAAATTGCAGAGTGGCTCCTAAGCTTAGGGCGCTCATGGACAAAGGCCAGTTCACACATTCGTGCTGCCGTGGAACTTCTTAAAGAGCTCCAGTCTCAGCAGGCGGTGAGCGGCCAAGGGGATGCCTACAACTAATTACTCACACAGCATCGAATTTCTTTGTCATTCCACGTCATAAAAATACAGGTGCAATTAATAAAGCAACCAACTCTTCACTCTGTGTAGGTTTTCCTGACCGCCCACTCCATGTTGACAATCGTTGAGTTGCGTGCAGTCGAGGCCTACAGAAAATAACTCCGAGGTAGACGCTGGCTGCCATCCGGACTCAGCAGCGTGCTTAACAAGTTTTATGACCTTTAGTGGCACCTTGCTGAGGCTCGATCACTTGTTGCTCCTGCACATGCAAGCCATGAAGATTTTTTATTCTCCAGACCCGGCAGAGGCTGCAGATTCAGTGAGGCAAATGGTTAATTTATCATCACACATTCTCGAAAATCCCGAAGTTCACAGCTCGAACCAGGGATATGATAACGAGAACTTAGTAGGAGAAGGAAGTGACGGGGTTGAGCTTGGTTTGGAACAAAAAGAGGCAAGCCTTTGCCGTTAATTCAGAGCGCGTTGCATTACTCGCGGAATTGCCTAGAGCGCAGCGAGCATCAAGATGATAATAGTTGTTGCAGTGGCAGATTAGGAGAAGATGTGAAAGCCATTTTGGCGACAGGCGGATGCTGTGTGTCTATGGACGGTTACTTTACTGTACCAGGCAACTATGCAACTGAATCCATGGGCATCTGCTAGCCTTTGTGACCCAGTTCGTTTGGCAGCATCAGGGTCAAGGCGCAGTTCTTCATCAGCCACAGAAGAGACACCACTTTGCCACCTGCGTACGCGGGCTTGCGTTGACGAAGGCGGATTGATATCCCTTCTGAAATCATACACACACAAGGGCACCCTGGCAACACGGGACATTTTGCTATGGTCTACCAGCCTGATTATAGGGTTTCGCCTTTTAACCAAGGCAGAAGCCCATTTATTTGAGCTCGGGTTAGAAAGCTGGGCATTGCAGCTCACGCGGCTTCGGGCGAAAATCACAGAAGCCTTCCTCCAGCTTTCGCTCCAATCGCAGAGATCCACTTCTGTTGAGAACAGCTTTGGAAGCGTGCATCCAGCCGTGTCCCTACTAGAGGCATCGCTTAACATACAAATATTCAGGGGAGCCATGGCATGCGGGTTTTTAAATGAAGCTCAAGAGTTGTTGCCACTTTTCTCCCCGTCGGCCATTCGATCATGGACAGAAGCGCTAGGACAGGTGACTGAGGCTTGCGGAGGACTTTCAAAAACGCTGGGGAGACAAGCTTGTTGCTTATCTGTTGTGACATTGCAACGAACATGCTCGCTTATATCTATAGGCGAGCTGCTGATTACTCTCGGAGAGCAGTGCTTACTGATTGGGGAGGTCGGCCTTAGTTCCGTGCTGGGCTGTTCAGCCTCCTCCTACTTGCCAAGCCTGCAGGACTTCAAAGACTGCAACCCCAACCTTTTTACTCGGCAGGTGACATTGTTGGCCTCGTCTCGGTTTCGCCAGGGTGATGTGAATGGTTCACTGGAGCTACTTGACACGGTCACAAGCTTGCCAAATTTCGCCGAGCTTGAAGTTCCGGTGGCCCTTAACTTTGCTGAGGCTTTATGGGTAGGCTCCATGCCGCTCCAAATACACACACACATACAACAGACTGATAGGTCTGCTACTATATTGCCGCAAGAACACATATGAATATGAGCTGAGTTATCGTGCAACTTTCTTAGTTCGACCTGTGCCTCAGTGCCTCACATGCTGCACATTGAAACCGAATTTGTAAAAATTACCATGTGTTCCTGAACTTCAATTGACATTCTGCGTGATACGTGCAGAACTTACATGCTTCCAGGGGCACTCTTCTGAAAGCTATACCAGTGCTTAAGCTTATTGAGTTGACTTTAGTGGAGCTTGCTTCAAGCACTGCAGCGGGCTTCACCTTGGACAAAAGTGGTAACATCGTAGTCCGACCTCCCGCTTCACATCCAGGATCCCAGCAATTTTCTAGTTTTGCTTCTACTCGAGGCGAAAAGGCCAGCAAAACGGGTGCATGGTCAAGCCGATTTCACCAGTCTCGGTTTGGCAGAGGGGCTGCAACTGCAGAGGTTCCTCAATGGCCACTGAGTCTTTCCGTGTGGAAACACCGTCTAAAGGGGCTCGAAGTTGATTATATATTTTCTCTGTACTGCCTCGGATGGACGGCCGAAGGAGGCAGCCTGCATTTCCATTGGAAAGAGAAATTTCTCGAGGCCGTGAATATTTTATCAAACTTGCTGGACCGAACTGAAGAGCTTGCCGTCCCACTGAAACCGTTGAGGGTGTGCGCCACCAATTGTCTTCGAGCAGTTCGTTTTCTACAGGCAGCGATGCGGTTTCTGTGGACAGACCAAGAAAACTTTACAGCTTACCATTGGGAAAGGCGCAAAAGCTCCGCTGCGGGGTTGAGCTACTGTAGCAGCGATTCACTTGTAACGCCCGTTGACTTGAAAGAATGCAGTGAAGCTCTTCACAGAGTCCTAGCAGTGAGGCTCATTTGAACGTCAATAAAGAAGCTCTAGCGCTGTTGCAGAGGTCAGGTATCTTTGTTGCCTCCTAACACCATAGTTCAGTGGTGCTATTCATTGTTACTAGGCTACTGACTGGCTAATTTGCGTGCCAGGGACTCGACTTGGAGTCAAAAGCCACGTTAAACTTCATTACATCTGGCAGCGGACAGCGCTGGACTCATCAGTCTGCTCTGGCGTGGGCTGACATGGTTACCGTGGCTGGAGTTCACTTGGTCTGTTTCCGCCATCAGCTACAGCTAGTGACTTTAGAATTTTGGAGAGCAGACCTTCACCAAGTTATCGGTGGAACACAGAACATTCGTACAAGGGGCAACAGCAATATTCTCCCCTCGGATACTGCTCAGTGCACCCTTTCAAAAGTTTGTGCCGACGAGAAGCGACGTGCCCTGCAGCAATGGCTCTACGAAAGTCAATATGAAGATGCCTTTTCTCTTAATTCGATGAAAGCTGAGCAGCAACGCCTCGCAGAAGCTGCAGAGGATCTTGGAGCCGTTAGGACTGTAGGTTTGTGCCGACGTGAGACTGGTAAGGGTAATGTCTGCAGCGACGTCTCCGGCAAGTCCCTTCTCGATGTTCAGTGGGCATGCCAGTGCTCAGTTGTGAGGCATCAACAGTCGTTCTTACAAGCTCTCCACAGATTGATTGCACAAGAAAGAGGCCTACAGGAGGTAAGATAATGTTATTGCTACAAAACTAAATAGCAATTTCCACAACTTCCGCGCGAATTTCCGTCAGCGTGAAAGTATAAGGTGAATACGCAGGCTACAGGAGAGACGCTTCTTGGCTGGACGGCTTGCATGCAGCTGTGCCCATGGGCGCAAGATGAGACACAGGACCAGGCATCACGAGATCTCTGGATTGAAGATATTCGGAGTGCTGTTGCATTTGTAAGTAATTATACGGGGAGGCGGCGCATGATGCAACATTTCCCCCTGGTGTTTGTAGATTGCAAAACATCCTGGATGATTTTGCATGCGTCACATCTAAACCAAGATTATACGGACGGACGATGCCATCTGGTGCGAATGCATTGTGTCGTTCAGGCAGACAAGGGCGCGAAAGGCCAACAGAGGTGGTTGAACTATCTAGCTGCTGTTTTATATCGAGATCCACGAGGAAATCACAGTCAACCTATTGCTTCTACTGAGGTCGAGGAAACATTTTCAGCTTGCATTGCGAGTGGCCACCTCACTGAGGCAACATTCCTAGGCGAGGAGCTTCTCAGCAGTGTTTTCGGGAATAGGAATCTAGAGCATTTAGACCGCGCATTCGCCACAATCGTCACTCTGCAGGCTGCCAAGGTTGCCCAAATCGCAAAGCTGCTGCAGTTACAACTTATGGACCCACAAATGACAGAGAGCGTCGCCATAGAGGAAGCTCGGCGGTTAAAGGAGTCTTGGAGAGATGCTGGAGCCTTGCCTAGATTTCAAGCTGTCAACAAGTGGGCGCGTAGCTGAGGAAACGCCCCTTTGCGGTTCAGAATACTCCCGTTATCCTCCAGCCTGGATATGAACAGTGTAGCCAACCCTATCTTTCAGCCACGCGTACTTATACAGGAGTGTAGTTGCAAGCCAATCCTTGCGGTACTGTGGCTTTTTCCTTATGTCTCAGGCTGCTTGATTCCCGCTCGTGTTTCACGAGCATGACAAATCTTGCAGACCTAACGCCCTCAACAGTTCTTCATGCATGGTTACCTCGCAACTGTTGCGTTTCCTGTCTCCATTGCGCACGTGGCTTCATTTTTTTCGGCGCTGCCTACCCACATGTCCAGCCAGATGGCTCTTCTGGGGCATGGCGGTTTTTTGTGCAGCGCCGCGCGCTTCCAGAATGTCTTTTGACCAGGAATAAAAGGGCTATCCAAACAGAAGAGTCACGGAGCAACAAAGAGGCATTGCGTTCATCTCTGTATACGTATCCTGACCAGGTTTACGAAGTAGTGGAGGAATTATTTGAGGCATTGGGTGCACAAATTTTGCACTGGTCCCTATCAACAATGCTTGCCCAAGGTCAATTAGCGTCTGTCAGCGAATCAAGAAGCCATCTGCTGCTCCTCCCTGACATCCGGTTGTCCCATTTTCCCTTCGAAAGCTTGCCTGTGCTAAAACGACTATTTGGTTACCGCATATCGAGAGACTTCAGTCTGCACATGTTTGCGCGTCGGATGCAACATCACGATTCAATATCTCCTGCCAATCAGCCGAAAAGGACTCTTGCCGAAATGCATTGTGGCTTCTCTCGGGAGTCCTTGCTGTTGCTGCCAGAAGCTACAGATTGCCAAAATCTTCAGAATATGGCAAAGAGTGGGAAACAAACAACAGAAGAGGAGTCCCAAGTAGCTGGCTTGCCTGTCAATGATGGAACTGCAACGGCCAAAAGCGCAGATTGCCCGCCAGCCTTCTCAACTTTTCTGCCCCCACAAAGAGAGCCCAAAAGCGACTGGCGTCCCCCAGTAGTTGCAGATCTGCTGTCAGCGAAACAAACTTCTTCAATGGATGGAACTCCTGAGTCTCCACCGTGCAGCAGCTTTATCCCAGAGTTACTATGCACAAAAGCACCACAGGCCGCGTGGGCTCTGTCCCTTAACAAGATTGTACGGGACTCTGACGATATAAATTGTGCAATTGTTGGCATGAATTTAATGCATATTTCTCTTCTTGGCTTGCTACTGATGAGAGAGAAGCCATCACACTGCGAAGCTTATCTTCGTCAAGGCCAACAACTCAGGCCTACTACTTCATATTCCCAGACACTTGAAATTTCCAAGGGAGTACAAACTCTTCTAATGCTGAGCACCAGGGGTGAGACAACTGCCTTCTTCTTGCTATGTTTGGAACCAAATTGATTTGACAAAGACAAAGCAACACTTTGCTCGCCGCTACCTTTCTAATTGCATTCAACTCGCCAACATCTGGCACTGTAGCTCCGCGCTTACGATTTTGCTTGCCTGCAGGGGTGGGGACAATTATAGCTGTAGATGACGAGCTGACAGATCAACAAAAGGCAGATTTCACGACGAAGTTTTTGATCGAGATGGCTTGTACACAGTCACAAGTTTCATGTGCACTGTAAGCCAATACATAGTTCTTTTGATTTAAAAGTGATTTCTGCAGCACAAATACAGCTTCAGTCACTCCTATCAATTTCTTTGGGGCACATTCTTCAGAATGCATTCTCCCCGACAACACAGCACGTTGCGCGAGTTAATACTAGTACGAAAATTCACACTTCTGTGCATTCGTCTGCTTGCGTTCTACAGTGAGTCGCTCTCAACGGTTCCTGAAAAAGGCGGACGGCCGCGCCTCTCGACCAAACGGCACCTTCATCACAGAGTCGAAACATCAGTGCACGACAGCCCTCTAGAAACCACCTTATCTGAGTACAGATTAGAATATGAACGATCCGAAAAGGGAGATCCAGCTACAGGTGTACGGGTCTATGGCCTGCCGTGGATTGGCCGTCTGGGCGGTCAAAAGGGCTCGTCGAAGCCAGATTCCCAGAAGCCCCTTCAGCCGAAGAATAGGAAATGATCCACTCGCAGATCATCCAATGCATGGGGGAGCCAGCGTGCCAACTCATGAATCACACGATGCTAGAAGATATGTGCCGCTACTCTACACAGCCAATGGGGAAACGAGAGAAAGTGGTACTACACGCACACATATAAGCTTTAAAAGTCCAAACCTCTTGTTTTGATGAAGCTCTACTGAGCCGTACGCTTTTCGTTTTACCCTAGGGAGCGTGAATTGTCTACTTAGCAGCAGTCTTCTCTAAATGCGTACTACGCATAGTTCCACCTTCCATTAGGAGTAAGAAACATTCAGATTTTGTTTACTAACAGCTGCAGTGCTTCCACGATTTGCCAGTAGCACTGTAATATTATTGAACTCAGCAGATGTTTTCATTGGCCGCAAAGCCACTCCAGTTGCTCTTGCTGCAACAACGCTGCTCGTTGGCTCATTCGCCTCCAACAGACGCGTAGCGCGCTAGTATCTGTCCCCTGCGTAGGTGTATCGCCCTTGTTGCTATCAAACCAGTGGATGAGTTACCAGTGGTACCTTGCACGACAGCGTTTTACAGAGTTACAAGGAGGACCCAACACGAGCACACAGCGATTCAGATCCCGCTCTTAAGTGGCGCTTAAGTGGAGTTCGAGTGGCTCTTTCTAATCGGTGATAAGTGAGTTTTTTAATCTTTGCTAGGTTCGTTTCATAGTCACGCACCTTACTAAAAGGCGTCACTGACACAATTGGCCATCGTCCGTTTCTTGCCTCCAAAGACCGCGAACATGACTCCAGTCTTTAATTCTTCAGGCAGCCGTTCACTTCGAAAGCTGCGCAGAAGTGCGCAGAAGTGAGCCTAAGTGTCCATCATCACCGACCCTTTCTCATTCTGCAATGTCTGCTTTTGAGTGAGATCCGCAGCTCGTAGTGCCTGTGTTGCGCACAAACTGAGAGCTTAGATGTTTCCACGATCGATAGTATGCCTTAATATGCGCACACAAGCCCAACTGTGCAGTTATGGATCACCAATGTCAGCGAAGTACGCTATATCAAGTACTGAGGACGCACTTTGCGCACCGAGTAGTGTTGTCACGCATATCAACAGTACGGATAGCATCCATCGTGTTTGCGACCCTCACCCTCGAAGAACAGCTTCCACCTTCTGCACCAGGCGTTTGTTCGGTTGCACTGTATAGTACCCTGTGCAACCGCGTATCTAATATATTTGCTGACCAAAAGAGGCTTGCAATAAGTCCACTCTGAGATCATAAGAATCTTTTCGATGGGTTGCTGTTAGCTTTCCTTGCTCCTTACCACGCCTCTAGGGCGACGGTAGCAGACTTAAGTATCAATTCAAGGCTCCTCAGTCCACTATAATCTGGTGTCGGCAATTTACATGTGCATCACTGAGACGTTAGTGACATCGTTTACTGGTAGTCCACACCTTGAGTTGAAATGAGCATACAGAAGGCTATAGCTCGTCTGAGGAAGCCAGACCAGCTTCTCACAGCTGCGGAAGTTCACGATTAATCAATGGCCGAGCACTTGTGACGCGAAACTGAATCTACATGAAAAGGCTGTCTGAAGTAACTTTGAGAAAAGGTGAATTGAGGCACGTGTTACTGCCAATGTGGACACTCGCACAGGCCACCAAAGTAGTGCTGCACACAGTGGAGCACAAAAATGGCCTTGAGAGGCATGCGTATTGAGTTTTGGACCTCTAGGGAAAGAATTAAGTAAAAAGAGTACAAGTAAAAAGAGTAAAACTGTGGAGCTCCGGAAGGATTTCGGCTTTGAGAGCTCTACAGCAAGCACAACCTCGGGAATACGGCGGCACGCCGAATGCACGTTCTGTCGCTGTCTCCTTTTCTCAATGAAGCTTCCTACGCCGAAGCTGAAACGTTACACCGCGACCAAAAATGTGAGGTTGCTGCGACTTCAGCTAGGCAACTGTTCACAACGTGTAAACAGAGCACGAATTCGAGAAGCAAAAGAAAGTAACAAGGCTGCTCTTCGGTAAGATTAGTGTACCAGGCAACTTAAACTATGCACTGTAATGAAGAACCTACAAAGTGAGGCTGCTGCCAACTCAGCTAGTTGCAGCTCCAGCTAGATAATATTGCCCAATGAATAAATAGAACATCCATGTGAAAAAAAAAGATAGTTAAACGTACTGAAAATTGAAGGCAAACTCCGTCGCTTTGATGGAACGTAGCGGGGCCCACCGCGTCAAAAGTCTTTGGAGCCGGCTACAAAATAAGTACAACAAAGGCAGCGGGCGAGTAACACAGAGCTAGAGGACAGCAGGCGTGGAATACTGTCCGCCACATTGGTGCCATGAGAAGCCGTGCGAAGTCCTGGCGAGCCAGTGCCAGGGCAAGCCATGCAGTGTGCGAATGAGAGCTGCTACTCGATCTGAGGCACGGGACAGCCGTGAAGCTCTGTTAGTTAACGATCCGTCACGTAGCTTTATCAGCCCACGGTCTGGAGATCAAGTGCTGTTTAGGGTGAGGCGGCTTCCTAATGACTCTCCATTGTGGGCAAAAGCGAGCTGTTGGGTCTCGAACGCGTGGTGATTAAACTAAAAATTTGGTGCGGACGTGATTGTTCTTAGGGTGGCTTCCTTGATGTGGCTTTTCTGTGCGGTCTGCTTATGAAACTAGATTACCTCATGCGACATCTAGTGCACTCTCATCATCAGCATTAGGTGTTTCTGGTGCTTTAGTAAGTACTTTATAAGCTGAGAGCCTATAAGAGTCACCGATGGTGTGGTATACGCTTGAACATGATTCAAGATAGGGAAAAAAGGAAGACCTGTTGGGCCTGACACAATTCACAACACCCTCAGCGCAGGCCTGGGACCACCTGGAAAGATTGGGGCCGGGCTTCAGAGCAGAGAAATAAGCAACACCCCTACGTCTACGCCCAAAATGGTACAAGTCACACACGAAGAAAAGGTGAAAACCCAAGCTAAGGAACTGGTATGGAAGGCGTTCATGAGCTTGATTGATGCTCGTGGCCAGTTACGAAGTAAAAGAGCGTAATCTCGAAGTGACTACCGTCCAACAGTAGAGCCAGGGGTCGCTCCTGGGCACTGTAGTGAGTGGCGTAGGATTGTAAACAACCCATAAAACTCAGAGCGTAACGTCCTCCCTAATTGCCAACTGCTCTCTAGAAGACGAAAAGTCAATAGGACCCCACATCAAGAGATACCCAACACATTAATTATGCATTACGCTGCCTTCCCCGAAGAGCTATATCGTGTGCTAAAAGCATAGCCCCAACATGGCCACAGTATTCTACTGTTGTCTGAAAAACTCCTGGAAAATCCCGTAAGTTTGCCATCCATGGTGTCGCATCATCTCAGCCATGAAAAGGAGAAATGGCTACATTATCAGCGAACGGGTGGGCCAGCGACACATTCTTAGCCACAGGCTTCGCAAAAATTGTGTTTCGGAAGCACAAAAACGGCTCCGGAGTAGGAAGGATGCGAGCTGGTGTTGACTACCAAACGTGAAATGCCCTAACAACGTACCTGACTTCCCCATGCCTTCTATTCAAACTGTTCTAGTGATATTCATGTGAGATATAGCTCTAATGTAGATTTGGAACAAGGCTTTCATCGGATATTAATGGGTGAGAAATAGCTTCAAAAGATTGCTTCCTGCTAGGCCATGGGACTCTTCGAATAAGGTGTTCGGCTTGGGGCTCGTCACCTTCTAAGAGTTCCCATTAGCCATTCTACTAGGTTTGGGTGATCCTGCATGCCTTGGTGATGTGATTATATCCAGCTCTGAGATTGCCTTTGGCACTGACGTTCTATGGCAGGCACGCCTGCAGCGTAGTTCTCTTGGCACAGGTCCCGAGTAAGCGGAAGCAGGTGGCTGGTGCATTGGCAATGCACCGCTTCCCCAAATCCAGGCAGACTGCTTTGTATCGTTGACGCTTTCCCAAAACTTCAACCTTCGCTCGAATAAGCACTTACAGACGCTCGACGCCCGGAACTCTAGCGACACCATATGCACGTCTAAGGTATGCGTATGCAGGCGCCTCTCTCACACACTAGTGCAGACGCCCCCCAGCGTATTCTCAGAAGAACCAAAATGCGACGACAGTCCTCTTCGAGAGACATTCCTTCCCGATACCAGACCCACGTAGTTCAAGCATATCACTGCCAAATAACGCATTTGAAGCATACCACCCGGATGCTCCGCAAGCTTCGATTTCAGAAGTTTTGAAGCATTCGGTGCTCCAGGAGTCTTGATCTGCTGCAGACAAGCCGGTGAAATCGTCCGACTGGTATTTTGTAGCCTGCAACTTGCCTACAACTTTGAATTCTCATGGTATCCTTGCATGTGGAACAACTGTCTCCAACAAATTCCTGAGCTTTTTGTGTCCGTGATTTGCGTCCATCACGGGCACGTCACCGTGGGCAACTGGGCCAAACTATGAATTTCTCTGCCATTTTTGCCATGCACTGCTTTGCTTGCCTGCACTGCAGCACATGGTGAGTCTCGCTTGCAATTTTTCGAACTACTGAGGCACATAAGAACCCTGCAGGTCTCCACTAGCTGCTAACCATTTGTAGATGCTGGATGATCAATTTTTTTCCGACAAAGAAAACAAGCACCGCAGCAGGCACTATCGAGGTACCTGCTGACCCCACTGTTAGCTATCACACGTGATGCAGTGGTTTCTATCCGAGGCCATCGCTTCTTGTCAAGTCCCTGCCGACATCTCTCAAAATTTTGAGCGGTCGATGCCTCCTTTCTGTCCCAACTAGACTGGCTGATAAACCGAACATGTCAACCGTAATCTGGCGCATGTTCTCCACAGTTTAATTCAGTTGGAAGGGCTGGGGCCGCGGTACATACGCCGTGCCTTCAAACTAGCATACAAAATCACTCGCTATTTCACCGACCTCACCCTTTGCCGTGATGACCAAGCAGAACCACCTCACGGTAGCGGATCTTGGTGTTTTCGCCCGTGCTGCCACAATACCCATGACCAAGCGGATCGAATAGCTCTGCGGTCAAGCTAAATGGCAACAAATGCATAGATAAACTCCACACAATGTGACGGCGATCTCTCTGCTGTGGACAAAGTATGATTCAGAAGCTACCACAACAACTGTCAGCAATTACCCCGAGCTCAAATCATTCTATAGGTGCTAATTTGCAGGAACAAAACGCATGAGCAAACCTGCGTAACGTTTGGCATACCCGTAGACTGGCTTTTGCCATGGATCTTCCGGCTTCTCCCAGTACGTTCCACGCCGCCCTGGCTCACCCTCCCTTTGACGGCAAGGAAGGTGCCGTTAGCTGGCTTCCCGTTCTGGATGCGGTTGGCAGATGGACAGACCAGTATAAGATCCACAATGTCCTGGAATGGGAGAATATCAGGAAGGGTGTTCAGTACCTGGTTAAGAGGCGAGACCTACACGAGGAATGGACCATGCCGCAGATAGCAAATAACCACAGCGGGTGATGTGCGCTCCTGCGGGCTAGGAACCGCTGGGTACGCAGCTGTTGGCGGGCCTTACCCACGCGCTCGAATCGTTTTGCGCTACCTCTGCTACCTACTATGCTCATATTTCCCACTTTCTTCGAATGTCTTTCTGCTCCATTTTCGAACTTCTGCAGCTTCCCTTTTCCCTCCTCGCTACACGTACTACTAGAGTTGCATTCAGGTGTTCGCTCTGTTTCGCGCATATTAGCGGCTCTGCAGCAAGACCAGCGAATGCCAACAAAAGAGGGAGTGTGACCGCGCATTTGCACCTCCACATGCATGCAGATCTAACAAGCAGCTATCGCTGCTACGTAGTCAATACAGCAAGCACTTATGCACATACAACTGCACAGACCAATGAAGTCAGGAACGAGATAAGAAGAAAACCCCGTAGGAATAGTGGTCAAACCAGACAAACACAAAACAAAGATTGTCTGATGGGAGGAAAACCATTAGTAGCAAATACTTCCAGTCACAGGATAAAAATATGGATTCGGACGAAAAGAGCGAACATAACATTTTAAAATAAATAATACATTCAAATAAAGTGGAACAGGCTTGCACGAAGTCATGAGTACTAAGCTATTTATGCTAGGGAGGAATTATTACACGCATACATGAATTGTGCCTGGGTGGAGCCAAATTTACGGTTCTGGACTTGGTCTTCTTAAATAGAGATGGCTGCAAGCTATTGTAGTGTGAGCAGCAGTAAGTAGTAGAAGCGGTTGCAATTAGCAGAATAGCTTAGTAATGAGCCCTAAACAGACTGGCTCACAAAGATAGGCAGTGTGGACACGTATGCACTCACCTAAGGAGGAAGCGCCCTAACAACACCAGAAGAGGAACAGCAGATGCACAAGGTAGAGCGTAGCAGCTGCGGCAACAGCGGAAATCGCGCCTTCCAGCGCAATAGTAAGAGCAAAAGCAGGAACAACAGCAAGAGCAACAGTGCAGCTGCTGCATCGGAAACGGAAGCAGCTACAACAAAAACAGCAAGCGCAGCTTCAGCTGCCAAAGCAAAAACCAGGGCCACAATAGCTACAGCAGAAAGACGAACAGTCACAGCACCAGCAACCGCAGGAGCCACAGCGGCAACAACAAAGGGAATGGCAAGTGCATCAGCAAGCAACAAACCGGCCACAGCTGTGTATGCACTATCACCGAACAGAAGCAGCACAGAAGCAGAACGGGTGGTATTTGAAGTCGCAGTCGCGATCGCAATTGCAACGTCAATCACAGGTACTAAGGCAGCACGTGCAACAGCAACAACTGCAGCCAAAATAGCGGTAGCTACGCCTCCCGGCCCACCAACAGCAATCACAGCGCGAAGCTAGATGTAGCCCTCAGTCCAATAGCGCGCAGCCATCCATAGGAAACCAAATCCAGGGCAATGGACGGAGCTTCAGAGGGGACGGTTTGCGAGTCATTTGCAGAAGGTATGGAGGAAAACGTTTACCGTGGAAGATTTAAAACGTACACAGACAGACTATATTATGAAAGGCTGAGCAAACGCGCGCCTGGCTCCAGTAGACGACATATGCTAGCGCGGCGACTGCAGCGTTAAGCAGTACTGGGACTGCGGCTGCGAGACAACAGGCCGAGACCTATCAACATGGAAGGAAGTTGAAGCTTTCTTGCAGCTGCTAAGGGCTTGGGAGGTGCCTAAGATCACGCTGGAAGGTTAGCCACGAAACAGCCGAAGCAGCCTAGCTTATTAAGGCTACTGATCCCAACGCTATTTTGCCGGCTTCAAGAAGGGAGGACGAGGTTTTTTAGCTGCAGTCACTGCTAGGAGGTGAGCCCTACAAGAGGTAGAGCAAAGCTCCGGCTCCGATAACGCCTTTATGGAATCTGTAACTGCGAACACTAATCCTATTTAGAGTGGCAATTGTAGACCCATCAATAAACAAAGTTTTTCGTTAGAAAATTATACTTTCGATAAAACAGAACGGAATCACCCATCGCAACAGTGAGGCCATAAAAGCACTACTGGCATGCCCCGTCGCAGCAGGGCAATCAGACTCTATCATGGCCTACAGTGGCCTTGAATATTAAGTAACTAGTTAAATTTCTCACGCTGTCGAATCTTGATAGGCAACAGAATGCTAAGTAAAGAACGTAGCATCAGCATTATTGCTGGTGCGGGCTGTTTTCTACTCCTTGCACAAAAAAGCCATATTATGAGTTCAATTAATTTATACAGAGATAATGATGAAGGAAGTTAACAAAAGAAAAGAATATGGTGGTCCAAAAAAGACATCTGGTTGTGGCCCTGAAGAGGCATTGCGCAGGCGGCAAGAGAATGCCGTCGATGGGATAGTCCTGAAATTATTACAAACTATAAAGGGGTCTGTTGACAACCCCGTGTTGTTCCCAGCTCCATTTTACTTACATCGGCTTGATGTGATGTAGACCAGGCGTCTACCAAAGGCCCCCCACAGACCCAACAGTGACTCTACACACTTGGTTACAAGTCCCGGAGCTAAGAGCACAATAATAATGCCAGTTAGTTGCGCGAATGCATAATTTGAGCTTATTGTTTCAGAGAATGAGCAGAGGTACTAAATGTTGAGCCCTAGTAATCCTCACGTAGGCCCAGCATCTCGAGCGGACACAAGCCACAACCCCTACTGCACCAGGACATCATTCCTATATGACGTTTTCCTTCTCTAGAACCATGATTTCTTCCTGCATTGCACTCTGAAGGCTTCGAGAGCTGAAGTTTTGGAGGACAAAAGGTCAAAATGGTTCGCTCGGCTCTCTAGATACGCTTAAGGGGGCCCCGTCCAGGGGTCCCTTGCAATGGTCTCTGTCTGAACCGTTACCTCTGCCTGCGGCTACTGCCCCATGAGCAACGCACTAGGTTGCACAGGCATCTTAGCACCAAGGTCTTGGCGGGCATGTGTTGTTCCAGATGGGGCAGCTTCTCAGGAAATGCGCTCCGCGTCAATCGCAGCAGCAAAATCTGAAGAGGCAGGAGCAGTTTATGCTGCTGCTGGTTGTCCTGTCGCCGTGCTACATCGGCGTCTCATCAGCAGTGCCAATATTTCTTCGTAATGGGATCGATGCACAGACCGCATGTGGCATCTACGCTTGCACGGGTCATGGCTTTCCGGCCGCCTTTCTGCTTACCACATTTTCATTGCCTAGTAGGATCAGTGCCAACGGAAGTTTCAGAAATTTCGTAGGTGTGCCACTGCATAATAGCCACCGTAGATCCGGGGGACGGGACGTCCAACCTTTTTCTTCCCTGACCACAGACGACCAGAGGCTTGTCAAGACCCACTGCACGCCATGGGGCAACCTGAGCTCACGGGCTCATCTAAAAGGCCGCAGAGGTACAACGACATTGCCAATGTGGGAAGATCTGCGTATAGAGGCAGTAGCCCATGGCTCTGCCATGTGTCTAGTCATGAGGGCGCACACCCATCGGTCCCGCAGCAGACTGGGAAGGCCCCAATCACATAGAAAGGCTCTTTTAAGGAACCTTGCTACTCAGGCAAGCTTATATGGAATTCATTTTTGCCCTCGTCACGGTAGCTTGTTGGTTCTCATCGCTGTAGATGTAGGCTTAGTTCCATCGTTGGTTCTTCGCGTTGCCACTGGCCAGCAGTGCATTTGTACTTTGCCTTATATTGCGTGTACATCATGGTGACGCAATGGTGATAAGTGACACGTCTGTATTACTCGCAGCTGTTAAGGCATGGTAGCATTACAACGACTGCGGCCAAGGGTCAAGAGCTGTGTCGTGTAATGGACGCGAAGCTAATTCTAGCGAAAAAAGGGGGACTTCACAATTACCGTCAGGCTCTCGGATTCTTCTACGACAAGAAACTGACGAGAGCGCTGTTCAAGCAAGTAAGCAGCTCCGTTTAAATGGAAAACTGCCACGGCCCCAGCCAACAATTATAGACACAACCGTATCACGTACATACACCGTAAAACATATTGACGCATTAGAACCTGTGCGTGTCAAGTTTGATGAATTGAATTATGGCTGGCGAACGTCCCGCACTTCAGCTTCTTTCGTCAGCAATGTGCAACATTCTTGACACAGGCCCGAGAACGCTTCGCACGTAGGAACAGCGGATTCTGTAGACGCACGCGGCTGCCGTTTCCCCGTCTGGGTGATGCTTCCAAAATTTGCAAAGTCGAACTCTTGGATTGATCCATAGCTCGTCACTATAGTGTCTTTTTCCCGTTATTTTATCTATTGGGAGGCTGATCCTGAGGGGCAAGACCCGTGGACCTGTTGGTACTCAGTCTAGATGGCTTGAAAGCGTCCGGAAATGAGGGTGACAAAGGTTTCTATAGCGTCCTCAGATGAGCAGGTTTGGTTGTGGGGTTCCTTCATGATTACTGCGTAGCGTGGAGCCTGTAGTCCACAGGTGGCCTTCCAGTACTTTCATGAGCATTCAGTTAGAGTGTCTCTTGAGATTGTGTGTATGCTGTTTCTTTCAAAAAAAACTCAGAACTGCTGTTCTAGTGTGCAGAAGCGTGCAGGTAACACTGCAGGTGGTGCGCTCACAGGGTTGCACCGGGACAGGCCTACGAGGGTTTCAGTTGCCCAGTATAGCATAGTTACAAAAGTTTTTGAGCATAGACGCAGCTGAAGGGATTTTACGCAGCTGGGCTCAGAGTCAGTGGAAAAGCCACTGGCTCATGGGGCTGTCCGTCGGCGGCGGCCTCATGGCAGCCCAGTGTCTTGCCACTGCGGCAAAGTAAACTCGGCAGTAGTCTTTTTAAAAATATTTCGCGTTCAAGTGTGCAGCATTTCACTTACTTTAAAAGCTGTACACAGATCGTTTCTTGGTCTTTCACGTGTCAGTCAACTCTAGGCGGAGCCACACTGGTTGCGGTCGCTGAGGTCTGCATATCTTCCCCGTGAAGCAACTGCAACGAAGCTCCACCCCGTGAAAAAGAATTATATTTTGGTTAAAAAGCTATTCCGAGCGTTCAAAATTGTGGAATATCGCCTAGCAGGCGCGGCGACCTGGCGCCCGTGAGTTTCCCAGGGCGATCCGTGGACATCTACGGTCGGGGAGTTGGATTGCCGTATTCTCGTAGCGTAAAATCGTGCAGCCGTGTGCTCATCAGTTTTACATTACAATATATTGAGGGGTTATCGGTGCGCCAAGCCTTCTGCAGCGTTCAAGATCTATTTGTCAGCCGCTCGACCTTTCACCGAAGATCGCTTCCCGACAGTACTGAGCCGGACTAGGGTTGCCTCGCTGTAGGTCATTAAGGGAGAGCAAATGGCGGTCCTTCCTGAGCTGAAGACTGATAGGCTACGCATGCAGCTAAGTACCGTAGGCGAAAGATTTGCAGGCTTCAAAACATCCATTGCAGATGATTCGCGCAAGAGGAAACAGGTAGACGAACAGAGATACCAGGCAAGTCCGCTAGCTAGAACCTCTGGATTGCGAGACACTGCAGTGCGACAACATGGAGATTTTATCCAGTTGAATGGCTTCCAGTACTCACCGTCTGCCCGTGATTTGTATGAGCAGGAAATTAGGGACTCAATAGTGGCCGTTGAGAAAACCCTGAATCAAGAGATAAAAAGAAGGGTCGATGCTAACAAGGCGCTGCAACAGATATCTGAGCAGATGGCAAACGAAATGCTGGACAGGCTGCAGCTGCGAATAGTAAAATACATAGAAAGCCTTACGGTGAGCCTAACTTTGAAGCTGCTGCGCTTCCAGTACGTAAATAGTGCTATACGCTCCAACAGTACCAACTACATTGCAGTATTCTGAAAATTTGTTTGTAAGGGCGTTCAGCATATTGATCAAGGCGTGGACTTCACTGTGGATGCGTTCTGGCTTTGCGAATGTAATGTGATTGCGTAAAAACTCAGGTTTCGATGGACATGCTGATAACACGATGCGAAAGCCTGGAAAAGGGGCTTGCACAGATGAAGGGAGAGCTGCCCAGCAAGCTTGCGGTAAGCAAGGTGACAGTGCCACTGTTTCTCAACGGTTGTACATGAGCTACAGTTATCTCACTTTCCCTGATGCGCCCGCTAAGCGAGAATATAT
Organism: Eimeria tenella; assembly: GCF_000499545.2. Classification (NCBI taxonomy): domain Eukaryota; phylum Apicomplexa; class Conoidasida; order Eucoccidiorida; family Eimeriidae; genus Eimeria; species Eimeria tenella. Next base: position 115,971 of record NW_013543434.1, read on the forward strand.
CTGATGTATTGCATGGCACGCGCATGGGCACGCACCTCTATTCAAGCTGCTTAAGGTAGGGCTTGGGGCCACTCTCAACTGTAGAGCGCACGTATTCAGACTCATGTCCGCAGGCTTCAACAAGAATGAGGTTATACTGTGTACATTTTGCGTCCTCAGCAAGATTTCGCATCTCTCCAGCGTGAAGCAGCGGCACTTCGTCAAGCATTTACGACAGAGACAAGGAGCAAAAATGAGCGTGAAAGTATTGTGTGTAAAAAGTTTGGGGAAATGCAGCTTCTTGTCGACTCTAAATTTGAGGCTGAGATTGCTGTCCGACAGGAACAGCTCAATCTCATAAAGAGAGAAGTCGAGAAGCTTGTCAAGTAGGTGTATACTTCACCTCTGCTTCATCAGGTCTACACTCCCGATTTGTATTCTCTTTTGTCGAACTCGCGCTGTCGATGCATTGAAAAGTGAATTGCCATATGCAGGGGTGCTATCCCGCAGTCATCTCGGTTGAGAGCCCCGCTGCGTCGCGCTGAGGAGACGAGTAAACCGTTGTGACTTTCTTTGTCTGATTAGGGGGGACGAGGCACATGAGCAGTTTCACGCCTTTATCATGGAAGAGTTGATGGCCCTTAAGAACGGATTGGCCCTCGCCACGCAGGCAAGGGAACAGTCGGACGACGAGATCATACAGGTACGGAAACAAATCATGGTTGTCAGTATACACTTAGCAGTGTGTAGTAAAGTAGCACGTAGAATATAGTACCGAAATATGCTGTGTAGCACTTAGCCCCTGTTTGATGAAGGAATCTTCTCAGCGCATAAAACTCTGCTGATGTAGATAGGGTTCCCCATGGCACGCTACCGTGGCGAAAATTCGTCCGTTTTGGTGCCAGCCGTCACTGAATTGTTGGTTTTGTTTCACTGAAGTGTATATGTGTATTCAGGCGATCAATCAGTACACCACAGCACTCCAGAAAGGTCTACGAACCATTAATGCATTGTAGTATTCACCTGTACAGTGCAGCATCCTGTTCAGTGAAACGAGCATTCACACAAGAGCATATTTGCGCATGAATGCTTTTGCTTCGATGTGGAAGATGCTCTTGTTTACGTGATGCCTACTGAGCCTTGAGGCAGGTGCGAAATTCTGTTTGCTACCCGCTTATTGGTCCGTTTGCTATTTTTCTGTGCACTGTCAAAAGCAGCCGCGTATGACCTTGCGCTTTGCCTTCATGTAGTTGCCCGAGACGCTGCTAGGCGGGCGACGGAGTTACTGTATACGTAGTAAATCGCCGTGTATCTGGCTATACATTGTACGGCATACGTCATAAAACGCAGTGAAGGAGCTCGAGATAGCTCGTTAAATTCAGGTTCAAGATGTCGCTCGCACTGCTGGTCGTAGAGGCATTCCGAAGAGCCCTAGGCAAGGGGGCGAGTCTCGGGTCTCCGAGCTGTTGCGTGAGGGTAGATTTTGCTCATGGTTGGAGCCTTGAAGCCTATGCGTAGTCATTTAAACATGCAATATAGGTTTAATGCACAGCACTTGTAGAATACCTGATATGACAGGTTATGGATGATGAATGGTGAGTCGAGTGGTCCACGTCACGGCAGCCAGGCGCCGGTAGGATCGATATATAATGATCAGGCAAGTCTAACTTGCTGATAAATTCTGTTGAAAAGATCCCCTAGACATAAAAAGGAAGTTTAAAGCTACTGGGATCCACAAGAACTCTTGCAGCCTGCACGGGAGTACGTACGAGTAGGCGCCGCCGCCACGCGAGCCTGAATACGCGCTGGAAAGCGCTTCCCATGTTAACCAAATCTCCAGTATCCTACAAAGTTCGCGATGTCAAAATACCACTAGTATCTCCCTTCTGCAAATATTTCGCCGGATACTAAGTTTCAACAGGACAGCGTACGAGAAGAAGGGATGAAGTGGTGGTTGGTTCGTGGTTCTGCAGGGCGCGGCTGTGTGGCTCGCAGTACTGCAACGGTCTCTGGGTTTGCAAGTGTTACTCTGCCACTTGCAGCTTTACCTGATTTCAAGCCCAATTTTTCGAAAGTGAGAGGACACAGAGTAATACTTTCTAGTCCAAAGCTGGATATTCCGCCTGCACCCATTCCATCTGCCTTGTCACAACCAAGCCTGAAGCAGCTACACTCTCGAGTGGAGTGGACCAACACTGACCGGAAATCCAGACTAGATAGGATGGAGAAATCCACATATCCTTCGCCTTTCCCGGCTTACACCGAGACGTATCTGACTCCCGATGGCTACGTCCAAGGTGAGTCCTGTCGTCAGCTACTCATTCCTCCTTCGGAACAGCTGCGAAGGCGTCTGTGGGCCGGTTTTAGATGCCTTCCTGCGGTATTCTACGCCTCTTCTTTCTAAATCGCGTTCACTCAGAAGTATTCGATTGTCATATGGCCATGCACGCACTTTCAGGCTTAGTGCACCATCACTGGTTCCAGAGAGGTGGCAGTTAGGCCTTCAGTCTGCAGCTTCGCCGCTTAGGAAACCCAGTCGAGCCGAACTATGAATAAACAGAGCGGACTGTTTTGCTGCCTTTTTCCTTTGACACTCAGGTAACAGCAATGTGAACAACATGGCATACTACGCAGGCGGCCCGGATCCGACGCAGACTTGCGCCCCTTCAGCAACTCAGCACATCTTCCATAGCGACGACATCGAAGTCCATCAATTCGATCCTATGCCAGCGTACGATTATGTGCCCACTACTTCACCCCCGCTCTACCAACCCGCTGTTGGAAACTTGGGCTTCCCTTACCAGGACCCAAACATGCAGACATTCTGCCACGCATTTGGCAGTGATTTCTCGTTTTACAATACAGCTGGGGGTAGTGGAATGCCACAAGGCTACCACATCGCGATGCAAGGGTTTCCAGAGGCAGCTGAAGCTCGCAAAGCCATAAAGAAGGAAATACCGACGCCGCCTGCTATGGTGGAAAATGCACAATCTAAAAAGACCCAGAAGAGGAAGTCGATTGCATGCTGCTGAAGAACCATCATAGACACCGAAATTCCTCACACCAGGCCTGCAATTCCTACTTTTTACATGGTAATAAGGGGCTTAAGGTTAAGGCGTTGCTGCCCCCCGAAGTGCTCTCCAGTGCATTTCACCAGAAGGCACTGCCCTACTGTATAGACGCTTTTTTCTTGTTCCAAGCCCCCAGGACAACTCGTCTCGGGGATCCGTTTGGACAATAGTTGCTGCAAGCAACACACGGCTACTGGGAAACAGTAGAAACGGAATTTGGGAGTTTTTGCCAAGCGGTGTTTGCGGTCAGCTGCACAGGCCCGTGTTCCTGAATTCTCGCGATAATTTCGAGAGGCCCTTTGAACACAGATAAGTCCACTGTGTAACATTTGTTTCAACCGACGGCCACTTTGTGGGGTGCGTTCGGCCTCCATGGGTGCTTCGCTCCCAGCAAGACCCATTGTGGCTAAGAAAATGCTTATACTCCATACGTCTGCCTACTACCAAAATTTGTACACAAAAGAAACACAGCTATGCTTCTGTCATCGGCAACGTGGAGGCTGGCGGCAATAACGCCGCCTCTCGTGGCCAGTAACAGCTTTGCCGATGGCTGACGCACAGCTTCCATTCACAGAAGGCGTGACAGGAAGCCGTACACAGGAAAGCCAATTCTACTGGGAGCCAGTTCCGAGTTGCCGTGCGAAGCTCGCACGGAGTCAGGAGCACCGTGGGTACGCTCTGCTGCCTATCTCTATGCATGCGGAGCATTATATTTACTTGAATAAAAACAAGTGACAGTGTGCTACACGGAAATTTACTTTTCACCTGTATGACGAATCTTCAGGAACGCAGAGATGCCTCGAAATTTATGACTTCTTCCTCCGTCCCGCAGCAGAACGCTGTGCGGTGGTCCATTGTTTCAAGCGCCTGAAAGCAGCACGCCAAGAAACACAGCGAATAGGAGATGCCACTTGTCAACGCCTGGCAGTGCATCTCCGTTCGATTCGACTTGACACAGGCTTCCAGGCTCATTCCGCCGAAGAATACCGCAGACTGGTAATGAACCGACGTGAACACGACCCTACCACATCAAGCGCTGAGCGCTTGCCGTTGCTTGAACGCCCCCCTGCAGCCTCAACAATAAATGCAATGGGCGCTACTTCGAATGCAAGGCGAAGCTTTGCTGGAGCTTCGTCGCTTGCCGGGTTGCAGAACACTCCGTGTCCCTTTACAAACAGTTGATAAACGTCCGGGCCGAGGCCACCTGGCAGCAAAGAGCAAAGACAACATGTGAGAGTCCGCCCTCTCACAAGTGCATGCAAGTGAGCAAATCTAATTGAACACTGTTCTTCACTATCCTCCTCCTGAAATCTTTACCTGAGAAACACGGTAAGCATTACACACCTGTGTATCTGAGTGTGTACTTTTTCTCCATCCACTGTTGCACCATTTTCTGATAGGCCGGCAGATCCTGCGCAGCCCTAAGGTTTGCAGGAGAGAATATTTTCGCTCCGTTCTTCTTAATGCAACAAGGGCCCCTCAAAATAACAGGTGCTCCACCTTCTGCATCTAGTTGAAGGTCAACAGTGACGCCGCATACAGACAGCAGGGCAGTTGTTCGTGGCCCGTATATAACCAGCACCGCAGCGACCTGCTGACGGCCTGCATCAGGCAACACACGCCTGGGTGGACGCTTGCCGCTTAATTCAATATGTTGCCGCGGCAGTCTTCACAGCAATACGCTGCGCATAGAATTCAACAATTGTCTAGCGCTGGCAGGGGCCAGCACACAGAGTTGGCACGCAAAAACAATGACTGTTGTACTCCAGCACTGACAGAGGAAGACCCCCACCAGTGGAGTTGATGAGTGTATCTGGTCCGTTCCACTGCAGTCCGTTTTCTCCGATTCGCCATATGCCAAAGATCGATGCGACGCTCCAGTTGCAGTCAATTATGCTGCTACCGTCCAACGGGTCCCAACAGACGACAAGCGACCCATTAGCATTAACTTCCTGAATACAAGGAAAGAGCTTTGAAGAGGCAGGTAAAAAATATCTGATGGCGTTTCGCGCAACGCCCGTTTCGTTCGTAATCAACAATGTATCCAAATCAGGGGTTCCGGTCGCGAGCACGACAGCAAAACAAGCATAAAGGCAAGTGGGGAGAGAACAACCTAGGGAAAGAGTTGCTGACCTGTAACGCTGTTTCCTCTTCACTGCTAATGGCTTTAACGACCGAGCACCGCTTTGCCCAATCCCTTAGCTGACGCTCTGCCAAAAGGTCAACGGAGAGTTGTTCCTCTCCAAAGCTGTTGCTGGTGCCCGACTTAGTAACCTTCGTGGAACGCAGTGCCTTGCTTATACATCCTTTGATTTCCCCGGTACACGGACGATGAACGGATACAAGCACAATGGCACAAACGGAAAAATAATCCAGAAGGCATCGTCTGCGCCCGCATATTTTCCCATTCCCTCACTCCCGCCCAGGGCACAAATCAGGCGCACAATCTGGCGTGCTCAGGGGACATGAGCGTACCGCAAGCTTCGAACAGCGTTGGAAGCGCAGATCGTAGATCTGTGTGTAAGGACAATCGGTCCAGGAGTTCCTGTAATGTCATCCCAGCAAAGTCCGCCTCTTTTCCCGTCATTTTTGCGTTATGATTCGAGGAGAACGACTGAATCAGGTACCCTCCTGCGAAGTACGCCCACCCGCGGTCCTGGGTTGGGTGGGACGACAAGTGCAAAAGCAGTGATGTTGCTCTAGTATGTGGTCAGTGAAGGGTTTGGTGTAAGCAGCATTCGATGCTTCCATGACATTTTCTACATTAAACTGTGAAATAAACGTTCATCATGGCAGTTTGGATGCTCTCAGGGCTCTGCATTGTAAATGCAGGGCCCCGCCGCTAAACCAGAAGACGAGTAGCTGTCTTACGCGCTCGGCCTTTTCTGTCCACGCACCTAATACTATTAGTTAGGGGAAATAGTAACTTGACAAGGCAACGTACAGTGTTCGTCAGGTGGGATTTATTTAGAGTCCTGTCTACTTCTTCCAGGGTGGTTCTCGGCGTTTCATGAGGGTCGTCTTGGCTCATTCCGCACTCCTTGGTTTGCCCACTAGATTGTAAACGGAATCTTGAGTACTGGGATGAATTCAACAGCAAATGTGGGCCCAATGGCCTCCGAATCCCCTCCTACGGACCTGCATGGCAGGCTGAACGAACTACTGGAAAAGAATCATAACAAAAACAAGCCGTGGCTTGGGTGGCCCACTACATGGGAGGAACTAAGGTTATCTCATGACCAAAGTATTCTAAGGGAGTATTTAACAAGCCCAGATATTCACAGGGAAAAGCTTGAAGAAGTACGTCCCACAGCGTTAGCGCTCGAGCGTGTTTCAGTGGCTATTATTCAACCAGAAGCAAGCGGATGCGAAAACGACGAAGGAACTGCAGCGCCTTTTGGACCACTGTGTTCAAGTTGCCATGGCGTAGGGGAAAATTTTACGCAGGGCGAGATTATGGCGTTTGCATCTGCCTGAACTTTGTGGCGAGCTGCTTTTCTCCGTTCGAAGGTTTTGAGCATTTTTCTTCAGGTCAGACGGCAGTTTCTGAGGGTTGTAAGCGAGAATGGTCTTGCAAAGCCGGGGGCGGCAGTTTTCCTTGAAGGAGGAACAACGGATGAGTGGATGCTGTACTCTTGTCAGTATTTCTTCTTCTCCAGTAGCGGCTTCTGTTGTCTCACAGCCATGCGTGATCACCGTTCCTAGCATTTTTTACTGTCTATCAGTTTTGGGGTTACTAGTGAGAACGCACGTTGTATTGGCCCGCGGCAGCAGGCAGAGACAGTCTGGCCTGCGGTTGCAGGCGCTGCTAATGTCACATCGCATCAGCAACACGCATGTGTTAGTCTGCCTCAGCTGATTGCAACAAGGCGGCCTTCAGGCAGGAAGCATTCTTTCAGCATTTAGTCGGAGTAAATGAGCCTGACATCTATGCGGCATTTGTTTTAAACTCACACGAGCTCCTGCTCTTTATACCAAAGATTCCGGCAGATGCCCTCAGGTGCCTTTCTTCACGTTGGTGACCAGATCCGCCTTTCGCATGTATTTGGTATGCACCAGAGTGAAAAAAAGTGTAACAGCCCCATTTTGTTTACAGGTTCATGGGTCCTTCGAAAGATGCGGACTTTTACCGCAGCCGCTATGCAGTAACAGATGCTATTGCGGTGGAAGCGATCAGCGACGTGGAGGCAGAGCTGCAGGTCAGAAGCGCAGTCGACTCTCCTGACGATTGTTCATGCGGACGTTTGTCGGCACCACTGTTTCTTCGAGTGCACTCCATGGTGCAGCGTTGCTGGCTGCGTCTGAGGCAGAGCACAAGCCATTGACAGAAGAGGAAGCAGCACGAGCGCAAGGCTGCGAATATGTGTCGTCCTTCCAACGGGACGTCTCTTTTGCGCTGTGATTTTCGCAGAGACGAGGTGTAAGAACGGTCCACGTGTTGAAAGGGGTCAACTCTGACAGCGGAAGGCCTGTGGCACCTCCGAAGGCTCTCAATAGTTTCTCATCTTTCACAGTTGACTGCTCGGCTCTTTATGATATTCTTGTGGAGTGCAGACTCCGCAAGGTAGCCTTTATTTCCTAGTTATGGCAGCACAGCTCCCACTTCAAGACTCGCCTCTAGCTTTGCTTATCAGTGATTTATCGTCTGGCTAAGGTCGTTTGCAGTATCCGAATAAGGACCCTTTGTAGAATGTTCAGAAACTGAAGCTTCCTCCACACCTGCAGCGTGAAGTGATCCTCTGATATTTGGGTTCGCGTGATGGTTTGCCTTGATTCTGGAATTAAAGCTTCTCAGCTGAACTCAGCTGAACTGAGTGCTACACGGCAAGCTTCTGTGTTCAACTTGCAGACGCCTCTCGAGGCTGAGTACTTGGCCGCTGCCTGCCTATGCTCATCCCAAGCCCATTGTTTTGTTGCACGGAATATTCGGTCCGGAATGGTAGAGGGACAAGCAGAAGCAATATTTAAGGCCTACGTTGGTTTTGTAGGGGGCGCCCGACACGTCGCTTATGATTGTATTTGCTGGTGAGCTTCCGCTGTCTGCAAAATCTCTGAATGCTAGACATTGCCATCTATCTGTGAGCAGACATACCATCTTTGGAACAAATTTAGAAAGTAATGTGTTGGTACAAGCATGGGCCCGTTTGCTTGTCACGCCTTCTTTTAGTGTTGGTGTGTCCTGCAGTAGCTGTGCTTATTGATTTGCATTATGGCTGTGCATCTGCTAAGTGCTGGAGAGAACGCATCCATCCTCCATTACGGTCATGCTGGCCGTCCGAACGACGGATCTATTAAAGACAACGATTTGCTGCTATTTGATATGGTGGGCAGTTCCTTTGTCGAGCTACCGTGCGTATAAGTGGATGGGGAGACACAGGTTTTAATGAATATAAGGACACATAAAGCAGGGTCTGCGGAGCAGTACGGCTTGTTCCTAGTTGCACAAGGCTGCTCACTGCTCACTGTGCTGACTGTAGACATAGAACGCGTATGTGGCATTGTCTGGTACACTTCTAGGGTGGAGATTACAACGGCTACGCCACGGACATTACGTTCACGTATCCTTCCAACGGAATTTTCACAGAAACTCAAAAGGCGATATATGATGCAGTACTAGATGCACAGAAGAGCGTGATTGAGCGCATGCGTCCTGGCGTGGAGTGGACGGAGCTTCATAGATTAGCAGAGCTTGTTATTCTTAAACATCTCAAGGTCAGAAACGACACGTTGTGGTAGTGAAATGCGCTTCCGAGCAGTACCGTGGATTCAGGTCAGTGCGCCTTCGCAGCGTCTTGCAGCGTCCTGCCCCGGCCTGCACAGCTCCGGGAAATTGTTTAGAGCAAAGTGAAGCACTAGTCCTTCTAGTTTTTGTGCACATCATGCGCGTCGTTTTGGGTCGATTCAAAGGGAGGAGTACAGGGCAATGACGCATTCTAGCGAAGTTTTGCTGTGATTTTCTCCCTGACTGCACACTTTTCAGTCACTAAGAATCCTCGCTGGGTCTATAGAGGACTGTGTAGCCGCCAATTTGGGGTCTATCTTCATGCCGCATGGTCTGGGTCATTTTATGGGTATGGACACTCATGATGTAGGAGGCTTTACTCCATCTTCTCCCCCTAGTGATCTCCCCGGTCTCCGATACCTTCGCACCACCAGGACCTTGGAGGAAGGCATGTGTATTACTGTTGAACCAGGTAAGGTTAAGGCTAGCATGGATTTCCGATAGCTCAGCTTCTGCAGGACTACTGCTCTCGCTGCCACATATCTGTTAGTTTGGCTGGACGAATGAACAGAAACGAATGTTGGGGAAGGAAAGTTCAGTTCCTCCCGTTCCGTATTCGGTCTCCACTCAGGATGCTACTTTGTGGACCACTTATTGAAGCAAGCTGCCAAGAATGCTTCCCAAGCGCAGTGAGCGCCTCGCAGGAAAGCATGTGGTAACTACTGCAGAACTTCTACACTCACGCATTAGTTGCATGTACAGTGTTTCCTAACTGTTTATCACTAGATGTGTTTCCCTCGGCTTCGATTTCAGTTTATTGGATTTCGCGGTCATTGAGAAATACAAATTCGTAGGAGGTGTGCGGCTCGAAGACGATGTGTTAATCACCAGAAATGGCGTCCGCAACTTGACGGTCAGCCCCTACCGTTACGCCCAAAACGTTTCATAGATCTACTCCAGTTTGTCTCGACGGCACCTACGCCAGGGTACATGGACAGATCCTTTCTTGTGGGCGTGGACTGGGGTAAAAGGTGATGCCCATGCCTTGTGTGAAAGGTGATGTCCATGCTTTCAGGTTGTGCCTCGGTCAGTGAGCGAAGTTGAAGAGCTCCTGCGTCTGCGTGTCTAGACTGATGGGCATTGTGCGTAGCAGCTGCGATTTACACGGAATCCCGAACGTAGCCTCTCGTTAGCTTTGTTATGCTTGGCTGGGTGACCCCAAGATTTACCCATCCACTGCCAACCTTCCCAGGAAGCTCTGTATATTTGGAAAATCCCGCCAAATTTTGTCTGCGTTAGTAAAAATGTACAGAGGATAGAGATGGGTAAAGAAAAAACACTTTCGTGGATAACTGGCCTCTCCGTGTACCAGAAAAATGGCCTCCCCGTGTACCGCACGGCGGACGACGAATGGCACAGCCGCATCTCCGCACTACGCCAAAAGAAATGGACTCCAAGGGTTACCTTTGAAACACAGCCGCAGGGAATATGCTGGGTCTACGTTCGTCGTGCCATGGACCCCTAAACTGCAAATTCATCAAGTCCTCGAAGTGGCGCCTCTAAAAAGAGATGCCGCGCCGACTTGGAACATTCTACAGGGAACGGAACTGAAGTCTTGGCAAGACAGTCAAAGTGCCAGACCGCGCTCCGTGCCGCATGTGATTTACCAACGAATAGCAGCAACAAGCGCTAGCTGCTAGGCCTTGAAAACAGGCACTGCCTCAGTCTTATGTGTGCGACCACCACAGCCACACATAGAGCCCCAGAAACCGGGGTGTTGTTCCTGGAAAAAAAGCAAGCACATAGGCGACGTCTTGGGTATATTCGGCCCACTACGGGCACAGCAAAACCTGGTCAGATGCACCTGACAAACCACTCACCAAGCCAGGGACGTCGTCGGCCATTACTATTTCCGGCTGCTCACACACAGGCATATGACACTACTGATATTGCAGTTAGACGTTATTGATCCCACCAGTGGCCACTAAAGAGTCAGCTTGACTATCTACCGCCAGGCTGCACCTGGATATGCCACTTTACTGACATTCTTTAGACTTACGGGGACCGTATATCCGTGGCCATCTGTTCTCCCTCTACCCATGACGTCCCTTCATCTACAGTATATAAGGGAAGCTACCTCCCGTTTTGAGCTAGGGGTGAACTAACGGCACTGGTGGAAGCGCACCGTCTGTTTCGTTGCTTCCGAATCTGTGCTCGCTGGTGGGTTGCTTGCAGCAACCGTAACCTCAGGCTCTGGGGGAGGTGTTGGTAGCTTCTCAGGGCGCGGTTTTGCTCCGTATTTAAGCAACAACAAGTACACTGAAGCGCAGTTGAAGCAGCAAGTGATGGAGCCCAAAGAGGCAACGAATACTCTGTGGCACACTACTACGTTCACGGATAGCCAAAGGCAGTACTCGCCCGAGAAGCAGTGCACGAGATCACAACCCACATACGTAAGGCATAAACGAAAACTGCAGATCTAGGACCTACGTGGAGATCCTTTCTCGCAACGGTCCAGAGCAGTGCGGCCTTCATTGTCTTCGTCATTGATGCTTTTGTTGGCTCCTCTCTCTAGCATCGCCTGGACCCAGTCCTCGGGGACCTGAAACGCCGCATGCAGTAAACCGGAGACTATGGCACGCATTATTTATGGGTATTTATATGAGTCACACGTTCAAAGCAGGCCACATGAAATGGAGCTGTTGGCCCTTGCCTGTTGGTCGCATGCAGTCATCAAAGCTGTGGTGCCATCTGTGGCCTTTGTGTTCAGGTCAAGATCTTGTTGTGGGAGGAGGTATTCGACAACTTTTTTCTTTTGTAGCATCAGCGCCATCTGCAGCAGCGTATATTTTGACGCGTTCGAGCTGAAGAGCACAACACAGCAAAAAAAGCATGGAGAGAAACACTGCATATATCAGGCACTCCCGTCAATAAATTGATTATACAGAAAGAGGGCGAAGTGCGAATAGCATGTCGGGTTTAGCTAATCTGGGAATTATATGATATGCGACTGGTGCTCCTAAATATTCGGCGTAGCAGCTGATCTTACTCATCGTTCATGTCGGACACCGGCTGATTCCAGTAACGTTTCATAGCCTTCACAGTCCCCAAGGAGCCGTCTGTGAAATATGCAAACAAGAAGCAGTCAAAGTGCTCGATGAAGAAACTTAGCGAGTCAGAGTCGCACTAACAGCCTACTACGTACTAGGGAGTGCTTTCGTTGAACATCAATCGATCTCAGGGGCCTTTCTTCCTCCAAAATGTTGCCATTAGATGTGCGAGGCATTTAAAATGAACAATGTTACATTCCTTCTCACAGAGGTCTGGCTGCACTTCATGGGTCTAAAGAGGCGCCTCCCCATCCACCGGCAGCTGCGGGTGTTCGAATGAGGTGGTCCAAATAGCGTCATGGGCTGCACAGCTTACTGGCTATGACTGACTTCTCTATGTGAAAGGTCGCCATCTTCACACTCGCCGCAGACGCAGCCGCCCAGGGGGTTGTCTGAAATCGCAAATGGCGTTGGAGAGGTACTATCTTCGCGCAGGGGTTGGGCTGAAAATGGCCTACGAAGAATCTATTGGCAAAGCCCAAGTCTATATCCAGGCACCGAGAGAAGGCAGCAATAGTTAAGGCCCCTGAAAGGCTCTGATGAGCTGTTACTCCTGCGATGATATACGGGGTGCCGGATCTTGTTCTAACTGTCCCGCGCTTTTGGTGGATGAGGCAGGTTCTGGCTCCAGCTGGTGTGGGCGTACGTTGGTGTGCCGGGAGAATAGTGTCCTCGCCGCTTGTGTTGTCGGATGGCTTCGATTATTGGAAGCAGTCTGCTGCCACCCTGTCGATCCAGTCCACTGTTCCCTGAGCTCTTGCTTATTCGCTTTTGCTTAAAGACTATATACTTCACAGGTTTAACATTCAGTTTGCCTAGAAAGCGACTATGCTCAAGTGGTTGAAGACTCTGCTGACAGTGGCTGCGGTGGTCGACGGGGAGCCCGCAACTGTGAGCCAACGCTGCAGGTCGAACCACTGGACCCAGATGCAGCACTTGGCAGTAGAAAGATGGTTAATTTGCAGTTGTTGTCTATTTGTTGCTTACCCTACATAAGTTTGTAAGTAAATCTTCCTTAATGTGTGGCATGCTCCACGTACGGTGAGCCAGAAAGCGGAACCCGTGAGGAAGTTGGAACTGCTGCGCTAGCAGCATCATGGAGTCAGATAAGGTAAAAAAACACACGGAAACAATCCATTTTGTCTTCTTTACTCACTAGTCATACTAGTAACAAGGACTGTATGCAGCTTAGTGTGGAGTGGGGTGGCAGTGGCCTGCGTCAGTCAGCCTCATGTGTATTGGGGTCTGGTCACTTTTTGCCAATTTTGCCTCCTCCAAGAGAACGATGACGGCTTGTTCATGAATGAAGAACACTATGGTCTCGAGAAAGGCTACTAAGCTCGATTTCTGTGGTGCTAGGGTCACGTGCACAAGCTTCTGTCTCCTCAAGTGTGGTGCGGTAGTCTTCAGCGTCATCGGAGGTTCGTTCCTTTCCATGTTCCACATATAAGTTCCTTAATGGGCTCAGTCTTACTAGCTTGCAACAGTAAGAAGAGCTTAAAACGTAGATGACAGGGAACATGGGTGTGGAACAGCGCTTTATGAAGGCGCAGCATGAAGGCGTCGCCGAATGGCTACGGTTTCTACCGTTTCTCGACTCAGAAGGTGAAAGTCAGTTTTGGAGTTAGATGCATTTAGGTTGAAGTGGGCAGCTATAGAAGTGAAAATATTCACGCTGCGCTTACCAGGCACATTAGGATAAAAAGTTGCCTCTTCAGGTGACACGCCGGCGCCGCACGAGTGCGTTGCAGCTGCTCGGATAAGTAACGGCCTAGTATAACTGCCCTTCTGTTTTGGACTCCGCACCTTACCGGTACACTGTAATATTCATCTCAGCGTTGCTGCGAAATAAAGTTCCTGCTTCGCAACGATGACGCTTTGCAAAACAAGCACGAGCAGCTGCAGGTAAACGCAGGAACCACAGCAGCGATATAAGGGAGTGGGCATCAAACCTACTGAGGGATTTGAAGAAATAAGCTAAAACGGAGAAACTTGCTTCATTCCTTGATGGCAGAGCAAGCAAGATTCTGGCTGGAACTGCAACACCCTTTTCTGGTTAGTGTCACTTTACCGGCAACTGAAGGGCATATCCGGCCGCGAATAGCAGCCACACATGCCACACATGACAGGTACGTCTCCAATGGAGATTAAACATTCAGCAGAATTTTTTGCATTGCTTCTCACGAATCTAAGAAAACTCCCAACGAACGAAGCCAAAAGGAGAGCAAGAAACATTCTCGGGTTAAACGATTTAGAAGGGAAAACGGAAGTCGAAGTGGCAGACAGTAATACAGCACATTGAACGGGAAGGCTGAACTTCTGTTTCCGAAATTTTGTAACGCGTTTATCACATTTCATTTATACTCTCTGGGGACGGCGCTTTGGTCTTACGTACGATTCCTGTTGGATAAGGCGTCCTCCTTACCGTCACTGAAGCGACAGTCTAATTCCAACTGGTTGATTTGCTTACGGGATAGTCTCCAGCCTGCCGTTTGTATCCAGTTGTGTGCGCTCCTCTGTGAACACAACAATTATTGACGGCCCCTCAAGCATGTGACTCCATCTGTCTTCTCTCTGGAGCTACAACATTATTGGGGAGGGCTGGCTTTCTCCTCTAGCCCTGGTGACCAGACTTGGCCTTAGGTCAGCTGTTGAAATGGTGAGGTGGCCGTTGCCGCATAACACCACTATGGGGTACACGAGACTTCTTCAAGTGACAATTTTTGTGAAAACGCGTTCTTAGTATCATGTTTCTTTTAGCAATACTTTTTACTTTCAAAATTTTGAGTCGCGAAGCTCTTGAGGTAGGCTTTCGATGCCTTGTAGAGCGGAAGAGACATATAGGCCTTCTCCTCTGCTGAAATGCGCTGTCCATATTATTTCGTATGCTACAGTGACTTCTCAGCCATGATGGACCATAGACGGATTGCTTGCCCAAAGCCACGCAGCCGAATGGAATACGCCAGAGCCAAGTGATCATTGTCGCATTCGAGTGAAGAAACGGAGACTGTGGGAGTGTGAACTGTCGCACTCTTGTTGGGTCTTAAATCTTCACGCATACCAGTTGTTTTTTTCTCGTTTTTGTTTTGGCAGTGCAGTGTACTTTTGCCACTTTTCGTATGATGGCTTAAGCTATTGGTCCATCCCGTTGAAAGGTATCGGAGTGTTAAGAGCTTACGGCTAAAACCAACGAATTAAACCTCGCTCATTTCTATACGCAAGGATGCCTCTTCCTGACGTAGTGATTCATCCATACCCTTCTTGTTTTGGTGAGGGCCTGCTTTATCTCCTGCGTGCCCAGTGTGTCCCCAGCTGCTTGGAATAGCGAATTGAATGCATTTCGGCGATCCTCCACACCTTCATGGCAAAAAACGTGAGACACTTAATGTTTTTGCATAACGTAAAGCAGTTTATTTCCTTCAGCAGTTAACATGCGCGAAGCCGGTGCCCTGCAGCAGCGAGCGACAAAGTTGCTGGCCTGTCTGGTGCTTCTGTACAGGTGACGATCAAGAGGTAACGCTGAAACATTTAAGCCAGACTTCACTCCTTTGTGAAGTATTTCTACGTTCTGTTTACTTCTTTTTCAAGATTAGTGTGCAGCAGAGCCACTGGACGGGCACCACTGTCGGCGACGGTCATGGCAGCAACTAACTCGATTGCCCATCGTGATATCCCCCTGCCTAAAACACTTCTTGAGTGTTACCACTGTGCACTTGTCAGCAGTACACACCCTTTTCATTTTGGGAACATAATCGTGCTTTTAAAGTTTTTATTTTTTCTGTTATATGGGCAACGCCGCAGATTAAGATCCTTTCCTTGCATGCCCATCGAGATTTGTCTAAGCAGGCCGCCGTGAGCAGATTACGTGGGTACTGCCCTTCTCAATTATCCCTCATTTACTGCAGCTCCCTGAACGTTTTCTTGAAGATGGATAACTTCTCGGTGAGGCTGAGCACTCCCCAGCTTGACACTATACCTGAATCAGTGCTTTGGTTCGCATTTTACGGCGCTCTGGGTAGAGTGTTGCGCATCTTCACCATTTGAGTGAGCTCACTATGCTCAGTAGGGACCAAGCAGTGCAAATACTTTCATTATAGGGGGATTTCAGAAGACATAGTCCAAGGGGTCCGTCTTTGTCAGTTTTCCCTTCTCAGAACCCCCGTACGAAGCATCTATACGTCAGCCCGTGCTCACCGTACCGTCATTTCGTTGAAGAACAGCCTAACAGGCAGCAGTTGTACGACACAGTAACACGTGAGTGAGCCTTGACATCTAGAAGACCTCTAGCACTACTCCACTATACTTTTGAGAGGCTATGACGCATGTGACGCAAGGGCTCTGGTAGCTTTGCCGGCATGAATGGGACCGAACCTGAGAGGCAGAGGCATTCATTCATATAATTTCCATTATAACGCTCTGAATGTGTAACGCGCAGAAGGAGACCTGGAGAGTTTGCGTAATTATCGCGCCTTTTGGAACATCCCCATCTGTACCTACAAACAGCCGTAAGCTGTTCAGTTATCCGGAGATAATTCTTCATTGGCTGCAAAAGTATCCCGCATCTGCAGACATTTCTGGCTTTTCAGCAGCTTAGCGACCAGTTGTCGAACTCCAAATTATTGGCTGTTGTGGCTTTCCGTGAGACTACGGGTGCTTATCATCCGGCCACTCCCTTTCCCGTTTCTTTGTCCTTGCATCAGGGGCTATGGAGAGATCTTCACAACCCCTCAGCTGTGTCTACTTCACCAGCAAGAACGGCTTGTAAATTATCTCCTGGCAGACCCAGGCACTGACGTGGAAGCAAGGTCGTACCCTAGTGCCTGGACGCTGCTGATGATCGCGTGCGCTACAGATGTAAATCTACTCCTCATTGCTTCGTCCTTCTGCTTTTTTGAGAATTCCACAGCTTCCAAACAACGCTCAGTGCAGTATCACATCAACCGACAGTATGTAGAGCGTCCTATGCTGGTAACAACCTCTCCAAAACAGTTTCCGCATAAAGGCTGTTGATTTTCTGACGCATTGTTTCAGGCTTGTCTGGGCATTATTAGCCTTATTATACAACGCCGCAGTAGCAGAGAGTATATTAACGCCATCAGTGCTTCTGGTAACACCGCATTGGATTGTACCTGTCCGGGCAGCAGTGGTAAGGAGCATGTGACTCCGAGTGAAAAGCCTAGGGTAGCTTGTAGCTCATCTTAGCTGTACAGTGGCCAAGTATTAGTTGACCCGAAATCCGAATGCATGATGTAGATGTCTTGAGCGGCGCTTTTTGGTTTCCTGCTCAGTTTACCTATTCCTTCTTGACCATGGGGCTCTTTTAGCAGAAGATATAATTGGGCATTCAAGCCCTGGGGCCGCTGAAGCGGTTTGCAACGATATCGGCATGAAAGCAAGCGTGGCAAAGACACACGCTGATATGATGCCAGAAGTGTCTCAAACGAAAGGAAGCAGCGTAGGTCAGGCACTGTTGCAGCAAGGATACCCGGATGGAAATAGTTTTGAAGCGGCTTCAGCTTCTGAGAAATGGAAAACTCCCAAAGACTGTCGAAAACAGGCTTCGAAAACCTCTGTTAGCAGCGGCACACTGGTACATGCACAGACGGGCACTCCCCAAAGCGCAGTATCAACTACATACCTTCCGGAAGCACCCATTTTCACAAAGACCGGATCACCAGCACCTTCGGAACGGCGTGCTGAGAAGAAGAAAAGGAGCAAGACGTCAGCCGGCAACATGAGAGGATGTGCAAAACCTTCTGCTCTAGGACGCGTCCATAGCGAGCCAGTGAAAGCAAAAAACAAGAACAGTGCCGAATCTGCTGAAACTATTTCACCCTCAAATGCACCTGGCAGGACACCAGGAGGCTTGCTGCATACTAAAACGACAGGTACTTTGATGGAAGCAGCTGCTAAGAAATTTGCAGTTGACGAAACTGACTCCATGATCCTCGGAACCTCATCTTTGGGCAGTGCTTCTGCGCCTGTCGTGCAAAGCGTAAACATTCAAAGTGACGATTTCTCTGCATCGTTGGATCCAAACACAACTTCGATAATAGGCACGAAGAGGTCTCTGCCAGTGTCAACTTCAGTGCAAGTGGATGGACTCGCTTTGACAGGATCTAAGGCAGGCCCTTTGACAGAATCTAAGGGGCATGGGACTTCACCAAAACAGCTCTTTAGCCTTGCATCGAGGGACAAATTAAGCCAGCAATCAAAGAACATTGCCAACGTCCGGGCTACCCAGGACAGCGAGCCGGAGTATTCACTTTCGGACCATCATAAGTAAACGAATAACCGATCTTCCTCCGAAAGAGAGCTCATGCTTGCCATTAGACGTGAAAGGACAAGCCTCTCAGCCTGAAGCTCGATCGAGACAGCAAAGTGCGAAGACAGAGGACAGCTCGGCCGTTTCAGCCAAAACTCCTGCAGAAGTTTGTGGAGGAGGCGATGTGCAGAGCTTGACAACGGGAAGCTCAAAAAAGGCGTCTCTTGGTGCTAAGGAGGGAAATCCACACTTGTTGAGAAAAGCACCTAGAGTCAAAGCTGCAAAGTCGTCTGTGGCAGCTCCTGTTTTACACGAAGGAGTGCGGCAGTTCAGTGAGAATTTGGGGGTTTCATCTGCATCGGGCTTGTGTAAGACATACTCTTTGGCATCCCAGAAAAATCGAACCAGAAGTCTGGATACTCTGGGGAAGAAGCCTGTGAGTACAACGTTAGGCAATCAGCTGTACGAAGCAGCAACAAACAAGCCACAAGCATCAGCGCAAGCCGTAAGTCCACCAAGCACCCATTCGATACGGGGCAAAGACTGAGCAGTGGGCCCGAGCTTACGCCGTGCGATACTGAGCATGCTGCGGCAGTTGTGACGAATGTGGACACGCTTGTACACAAGCCTATCCCAGCTAGATCCAGGGTCTCTTCCCGGCTGCTGACGATGCCAACACCCTCCCAACAGTCTGGAGTCAATCCACTAGCCAGATTGTGACAGACCCACATGGCCGTTGTTTCTCGTCTCTTTGGCACGGGCGTCACGCCAACAATTGTCTGTGTAATTGCAAGCAAAGCACCAGGTAAGGCAGGCAACTGCCACGAGAAAACTCAGGGTGCGTGCTTATGGCATGAATGCAGCGACATGAGGGCGTTGTGCAACCAATTGAAGCACCGTCTCTGATAGAAGCGTAAGCGGAACAAGATGAAAACCTGCTCCAACCTTAGCCTCGAATTCAAGGGTCGTGCTTCTCTGGACGCTCGGAGATGCAGAGGACGACTAGTTTGCCTGACGCAATGTTGAGCTGTTGAATACCAGCTGGTGCGGAGACAAGCTCCATAATACTAGGACAAAGAATGTTCTCCCCACACACGACGCTCCCACGTAGGCCAGAGCTTGGCTTCAGCGTGGCTCCGCTCCACTGTATGGTTTTACTCCCTCAGGGCCTCGCTTCATGGTATGGGCAATGCAGAGAACTGCAGCAACTCCACAACTGGAGAATTACGAGGTACTTGGCAAAAGGAAAAACTGATGACTTGTGGTAAAGAAAATGCAGTCGTAAACACGAAATCCTCCTTGAAACGTTGCCGGGGCGGGTAATGCGCGCCGGAATCCTGGTCAGGTTGACTGGCTGAACAATTCTAGTGCGGAGCAGATGTATGCGACTTCAACAGCTCAATGGTCCTTCAAAAAGATGAACCACTTGACGGGCGTGAGGCCGGCAACCCCAGCATGCTAGGCAGGCTTCAATTGCCTACAAAAGCCTGAATCCAAATCCTTAGTTCCCCTTGACGATCCGCAAATCCAGCTACTTTGTCACTCCTGCAGCTTCACCTTTGCTCGGTATCTCCAAGTACGGCCACGCTGCGTTGTGCACGAATTCCCTCTGTCTTCACTTTCCTCTCAGCTACTGCATAGTTACCTTCTTCTTTCCAGCCTTCGTCCGGAAGTTCCACGCTGTCTGTGCAAAGGAATGACTCCAGTTTCAGTAATCCCGAAAGCGAACAGAAGAGAGAAGCCGGCACTGGCTCAACAATGGACCCACCAGCTGACAAGGGCAAACTTGATGGAGCGGTTTGATCCCTTGAGTAAACAGAAGTCTCTCCAGCAAAGGGTGTAGCCACAAGAGACTGGTGGTTACATCTCGCGCGCAACATTACAGTTGCCGCTGCGGCCTCAATAGCTTGCGAATTCCACAGCCGTGGAGAGCGTCTTCGCTTCAGCCAAGAAAGGGGAACAGTTACGCTGGTGTCGGCACCACCCGCGGAGCTAAAATTTTGTTGAAGCAGGTGCACATGAAGGCGGTTTGCTGAGCTGTATGGGTTCAGCGTCCAACGTGGCCGCTTCCTTGGGACACTAAGCAGCTGTATTGATCCTGTGCTTTTCATTTTAGTGAGGCAAGAGGCACTTAAATATGAGCATGCAAACCATTTATTGCACGCTCATACGAGACAGTAATCTGCACAGTGTGGCACCTGCGTCCAGCGAATTACAGCTAAATCTCAGACGCCATGGGTAGAAGCAGTGGAGTGGAAGAGCCGGGAACCCCACTTTTCGTGTTTTTTCTTGTCTACGCTTGGGATAGTAAATGTTAAGCGACGATGTTTAAGCCCCGACCAACACACGACACCGCATTCACTAGTTACGGCAGCGAATTCAGCGTCGCACTTGCTCTTTCTTGCGCGCCATGCAAAAACAAGCAAACATGTCTCATAACAAAGACTCAGAAATGCAATTCATGTAGTTTTCCAGTGCAGTAACGAACGCCAGTGTCACTTCACAGAAAGGCTGGACGGCAGAGCTCGACAATGCAGGGTGAGAGTCACTATAACTTCGTCTCTTGTTGTTTCTCATGGACTCTAAGCCAATAATATGTCAATGCGGAAAGCTGGGAGATGCATCCTTCAAACGATTTGAGTGCGCTATACAACTCTGTCTCTCAGCCCCTAAGGCGGTGAACGATCACCTTCTCTTAAACTGCGCCTCCATTCATCCAGTCCCTCCCTACACAAATACTTCATGACTAGATCTGGGGCACATCATCGCTTCTATCGCTGTAACACGGAAGCAAGGCCTGTTCTAGTAGTCTTTCATAGGCTAACTACCCGCCTATCGATGACCATGCCCAAGTCGCCTTGCCAGTAACATTTAGGCTGTCACACCAAGCTGTACCCTCGGTATTTCCACCCGAATTTTCCCCTTTATGCTCCAAAAAGACACTTAATTAGCTCAAAAGGCAACACCGAATCCTTTTTTTGCCGGAGTTCCAGATTAATGCGCCACTGTCTTGGCAGTTTGAGGAGGCGGAGGCGATGGAAGCAGACCTAGGTCGGCAGAGCCCTTGAGTCACTGGCCGTTTTCATTCGAGAATCTTTCGCGTTCAGCGTCCCTTATAAATCTTTGAACAGCGTCTCTACGGCCGTGCCGTTTGAATCAGCGGACCTCGCCGGACTGATCAAATTTCCACGGACACCAAATGGAGAATAGCCGAGAGGATGTTCTACAAGCCAGAGGCTTAAAGGAGAGACCAGCAGCCACGCTGCAATTATGCCAAGCAGATGAAAGGGGGTTGATGATGTCAATACCTGTCCCAGTCAAGCGAATTACGACAACAGTATGTCTACGCAGATGAGTAGCGCCTTTTCTTACTCGTACAGTTAACTGCGTAATGCTGTCTATGAAGTGGTCCCTGTGAGCTGGTTGACAGTCACCGTTGTCCAGAAAGCTTCCTAGGTATCACTTTTAGATTGTGAATTGTTCTGACAATCGTCCGCAGGTTTTCGCCGCTCCATGTCTTTCGCCAACGTATGTTGATGTCCCTGTACCCATTTATGTGCCGCGTTATGTTGAGGTCCCAGTTCCTGTGGCCAAGCTCGACACGCATATTACGCAGCCGCCACTGCAGTAGCGGCGCCGCATGTTGCTCGCAGTAAGCAGCCTATACAGGAAGCTTCTCGGTAGGGAGGCAACGGGATATTCACTTGATGCGTATGATGACTAAACCAGACATACGCGCAGCCGACAAGTTGAGTGACTGATGTGCAGACGTTGCCGCACCAGGGCATTAAAACTGTGCACTACGCAAGTAGGGTGGGAGCCATCTGGCCCAATAATTCCATGGATTTGAGGGGAAATGGATTTAGGAAGAATGAAAAGCTATCCTGATAAATCCTCCATACGCAAGTTTTGCTTCTTTTTGCTGGAGCAGGCCAAGCTTAACACCGTTAAACCGAATGGATTGTGACTGCATCTCTCGTTCTCATTTCTGTTCACTTACTTGTTCACAGAGCACGATTAGCTTTCATTAGACTGCGTATAAACCTTTTAGCGTCAAAGTTGTGCAGGTAAAGAGTCTGCCTCCTTTGCGTTGGCACTTTGTGTGGCAGCAGTTATCACGGCGCAACCCATGCAGAAACAACAAATTTAACTTAAAGGCTTTCCATGAGGCTGTCCTATAATGCATGTGGGATGAAGCGCAGAACAAATTTCGATCAGCTTCCTGTATATTGTGCCCTAATGGACGGGTAGGAAGCTTGAGGCTTACCAGAACTGTTCAATCACAGCTCATTGTGGAGGGTGGCGCTGTGTGTACAACGCCCAGCGGCGCGTTGTAGAGTCCCACGCCAGGCTTCTCAGCCATGAAGAAGCTACCAGCAGAATTCGCTCGTGGGGAGTGACCCCGTTGGTTATCCGGGAGCTGTTGGAAGTGGGTCACGACATGATCACGGAGTAACTGCTGGACAGTGAAAATCTAAGACTCCACAATAGATAAATGTTCTCAACCTGCCTGAAAGGTGCTGAGCTTAAGTTCTTCGTCTGGTGCAGCCACTAGTATTAGTTGGGGGTGTCACAGTGACCTGGAGTGGTAGTCAGTTAATAGAATAGAAGTTCAGCCTTGCAACAAGCGATTCAATTTTGTTGCATAGGAGGTTGCTTTTGTTTTATTGGCCTGGAGCTGTCCTTGGTTGCAGTTTAGAGAGGTGACCCTACTGGAAATCGTGATTAAGAGGCTGACCAGACGCACCCGATGCCCCGGGCATCTAATTCCGTAGTATTTACATGAAGCGGGGAGGAAGCCAGTGTACATCTGCCTTTATAATGCTGTAGAATGGTCTTCCTCTACTGAATTGAGGGGCGTTTTCAGTTACTTCGTACAGCGGGTCATCAGTCCCAGACGCGATCAAGTGAGCGACAGGTCACTGCACAGGGGTCACTGGCAGGAATACTACTGCCTTCATTTACCCTTTTTTGCTTTTCCTGTTGCTTTTCTTACATTAGAGGCCTCAAAATCTGAAGGGCTACGGTGGGCCACATCTCACAGGTCTCGCTATATAAAGCCGTGGGGTGCGTTGAAACCAGATAGGGCCTTCTAGCAAGAAATCCGGAGCTGCGTGGGGTGTCGGAATTAATGAACCTCAAAAGGCAGGTATCATAGTCCATGAAAATAAAACTCTCTCTAGTATAAATCTAGGGTGCGGAAGCTGTCTGCTGGTGATGTTTCCGGTCGTTAGTGGCGTTGCTGAGTGCATTGTGAGCTGTTTCCTCGTCAGTTTACCTCATGCTGGTTGGTTTCAGGCGGTGTGCATCGAATCCTTTCCGCATGTGACGACAGAGCACGAAGATGACATATGAAGAGCCGTCGTCACGTGTCAAGGTTTTTGTCCGGCTGAGGCCGTTATCCGCTGAAGAAGTCTGAGCCAGTCCCTACTAGCATTCAGCACACACAAAATACCGTTTTTACTCGTGTGGTGTAGCTACTGAATACAAATTTCGGAGTACTTTTCCATGCTGTTGGCGACTAGCAGAGCGATGAGCAATGCCAGTGCTACATAGAAAAAGAACCCAAGTTCATATTGTATTGCATTTCCTCCATTCGAGCCACTGTGTATCCAAACTGTGCTAAGGAAGCTCGTGGGATACAGTGCGCTTGGGCAGTGTCTCCAAATAAGAAGGAGCTGTTCCTGAGGCCGTGGCCTGAAGGGCAAGAGTCTTCCAGGTTGCGATGCATGCCCAGGCTGTCCTTCAGCGGCTGTTTCGATTCCCACGGTCCGTCAAGTCAAAAGAGCTGCGAAGGCCCTAGTACTGCATAGAAAAACCAAACACTTTTGTGGAAACGCTAGCAACTGGGACTTCTGGTCCCTTGCTCGGAACCTGTCTCTCGGTAAAAGCTGGCAAGGTGTTCACCACAAAAAGTAGCATACTGCTGTGTGGATACTTTTCCAGATGACACTGGAGTTGTATACAAGCAGGCAGCTCTCCCTTTGGTGCAGAAGGTGCTTGAAGGCAAGAGAAATGACCTGTTTTGGCAACCCACTTAATCCCCACGGCGTTTCCCTCAGAAGGGAATCTGCTAATATTTCGTAGCCCTGCAGTCTACAAGTTTCTGCTTTCTAGTAACTACTTGAAATGCTATTTGCCTTAAATAATCTTTATTTTGCCTAAGAAGACCGAACATACACTGTGTTGAGAAAGTACTGGCGTGGTGGTGCGTCTTTAGGAACTGATTGCTGCTTACTAGCGTACGGCCAAACAGGAAGCGGGAAATCATACAGCGTTTTCGGGGATGCGTGCGATGAAGGAATTCTCATGCGTTCCATGAGAGGTGGGACAACGCACATGCTGGATACTCTCCTCTTGCAACTTGAGAATAGGTTTGAGGATGGCTTGTCTAGAACACCGATTACTTTTCAGACATCTTCAGATTCATTGAAAAGCATGAGAAGCAAGATTTTCATAGTGCAGAAGGTGTCTCAACCCTGGTGAGCCTTCCAACCCCTTTTGATGCCCTCGTGGGCTCTATTTTTAGCCTGCTGGACTACTGCATTAGCATTCCGCAAACTATTGCTGTGGCAAGCGGAATTCCTCCTCGTTAACAGTCCCCACCTAGATGTTTATAGATTTTTTAATTTGTGTTGTATACTTTCTTGTGTGCACTTCTGTTATGACTCTCTTTAACTCAGCATTATGAAGTCCGCGTATCTATTGTAGAGGTCTATTTGGAAAAGGTACATGATTTGCTGCGGCAAGAAGACTCAAGCAACGGAATGAAACCCCCCAAGATGCGTGTGTGTAAGACACAGTCGTTACTTTTAGGATTGAAACAATGAAGCACTGCTATGATTTTGTATGAATATAAGAAACACATGCAGCGCCGCAACCGTCAAGTGCAACTGCACAAAATTTCCACCTGCGCCTTCGTGAGTCAGGCCAAAACTTGTTGCTGGGGTTTCGGGGATCCTTAGGTGAAAGAAACGCCCCACACCGGAGTATTTCATGTGGAAAATCTCTGCGAAGTGACTGTGATGAGCTGTGAAGAACTGACTGAGATCCTGCGACAGTGAGCGACTGGGCAAGGTGGTCCTTGGACGACTAGGCGTTAGATCGCACCATTGTCACTTTTCTCGAAGTGAACCAGACTGATAGCAGCCTTAACAAAAAAAAACTGCAGAACAAGGATGTGTTCTCTGTACCTGGGCCCACAGGTGTGAGAAAAGACGAAAGGTGGCCTCTACAGACCACAATAGCAATTCATCTAGGTTCGACTTACGTTCGCCCGACTCCTGCACCGCTTGTTGCGTAGTAGCTTTGAGTATATAGCCACACATCAGTGAGCACTCAGTGTATCAGAAAAGCAGTAATTTCTCATCTTTTTTTGGCGCAATCCACTGACGGTGCTGCAGATCGCACGTTGCAGTTTTTACGCGGCTTGTTGTACGGTCGGATTTGTGGTGCATGGGACAGCTGAGTCGAGTTGAGCTTGGTAGCAGCTCCCTCACCCTTGTGGATCTTGCTGGAGCAGAGCGAATGTCTCGCTGCCCTGCGGCGCTGCTCCGTCAGCCAGAAGATGCAACTGACATCAGGACGAAGAAGGTGAGCCCTCCATCCTCATGGTTGCAATTTAAAAATGGGCTGGTCTCGCAGCTTACTAATGTTGGAAGCGAATGGGCTGCAAAGGGTTGCTTCATGAACAGCAGATGCGCATGGCGGAACATTCAGTTGTGACGGGATCAAATGTGCTTCGTTTTAGCTTCGGTGCGCTGAGAGTACAATAATCAACAAGTCCTTATTCTTCCTCAGGTATGATGTCTGAAATGATGCGTAGGCTTGTATAGTGTAACTGTCGTTCGATCCCCTGCTTATTCTACATCTTGGATCATTTGTTGTTCCGATAATCTACAGCCTCTGCTTTGGGTCACTCGTTAAGCAAGAGGAACGAAGACGTGGGGAGGTACGAGTGTGGTGAGAATGCCGCTTGTCAGCTAGTGCACAATAAGTCTCCTAGTGACGATACCTATATAAGCCAACAAGCAGCTGATGGCTACCTGCTCCCTCTGCAATCTGCAGGGCACAGCCAACACAAACGGCATGGGCGTGGCGGGTGCAGACGTCCCAATTCCCTACCGTTATTCAAATCTCACTCGCATTCTTGCGGTATGTGGAAAAGCTTGCTCATGGTGCCGCCATCCGACAGGAGTGGAAGTTGCGCTTTTTCCTAACTTACCTCAGAACTGCTTTTATCTTTCTGCAACAGCTGCATTTAGTCAAAAGTATTTGGACGGATGCCCACTAATTTGAAGCTCTGAACACTTGTACGCAACTAGAGTTAAATGGTCTTCCGCCTGCAACGACACATTTAATGGTTGTGACATTTTTTCAGGGGAGCCTTCACAGCGATGCAAGCATTGTGCTGTTGGTGACAATCAACCCCGCAAGCACAGCTACTCAACTGTCGCTACATGCAATCGACTTTGCCCAGAGAGCTTCTTGTCTCCGAGAGAGGCCAATCAAGATAGGCACCACCACAACGAAGCAGTTTCTATTGAAACAGCATGAACTTTTAAAGGAGTGAGACATATACGCTTGCTGGACACACTTCAGACCGTTGGTCACCGTGATAGACAGCGTCGAGAACGTTAACATCACGGCAGCGGCTGCTGGCACTGCGTTCTGGGCATGCAAATTCAGGCTGAAGAGAGCTGCAGAAGGCCTGAAGATGGTGGTGGGTACTTCCAATTGACCACCGACGTAGTGTACTAAGCGTCTGAAAAAATCAGAAGAGCACATTCTTCAGTTTTGCTTCAAGCATGTGCCGAAATGCGTGAGTGCAGCAGCTGCCCAGAGCTTCGTGTCACAGTCCCGAAGAGCTTCGGGAGGCCCTCCACTTACGGAGAGAGCTGCAACATCAAATGGAAAGATTAGACGCCATTCTATCTCGGAAAACGGGGCTATGCCGCACTATGCTCCCTACGGAAACGCTGGCCGTTGAGAAACTCGAACACCTAGTTGTGAAGGAGACACAATCGGGAGAAAAAAGTATCTGTTCTGCATGCACATCGACATGCCGAGGACCGCTTTATACTCACCCAAGGCACGCTCGTCACGCCAATGGGATTGAAAAGCTAGTATACACAGAAGCAGCACCTCCCACTCAAAATTGGCGTGCTTTGCAGAGCTCATGCTGTCGAGGCGAAGTAGCCCCCAGCTGGTTGTATTTCCGTGAAGGCACAGAAACTCAGCGGCAAGGATTTAAAGCCACGCGTTCCTCAGAACTTCCCGACAAAAACAGAAAAGGACACAGGGAAAAGGGACTTTCGAGTAGCAAGTGTATTGAGCTAAAGTCTCGCATTAAAACATATTCTACACGACTTCCTTCCCCGCAACAGCAAGAGCAGGCTGCCCTTGGGATGTTGCAAAGCACCGCCAGCATACCGTCGGTAGGACTCAATCCCTCTGAAGAGGCTTCGTCGTCGCTTGAGAAAATGGAATTTAGCGGGACTCAGGTACAAACGAAGTTGCAGCAGCCAGAATGTAAGATTTTCCAAATGAGCTGTTTATCTAAACTTTGCTCGGAGCCTAGGCAAGAAAGGCTAGATGGAGAGTCCGACTCCTCTTTTCTTGACACAACAGAAGGTAAAATCCCAGTTGCGGAAATAGTTACGTCGGGATCTTCAACTCATAGCACTGAGGCATCGGCATGTACTGCCTCCTACCAGCCTGGGGAGGGCGTTCTCGAGTACTCTTGTGCATCAGCCACAGCTTCGACATGCGGTGCAGTGAACCAACGCAATTTCGGAGGCAGTAGAGCATGGCAGTGGAGACCTGCCACAACCACTCTGCAGGCCCAATGCTCAAGTTTGCACGGTGCTCCTCTTCGAAAGCGACATAGCCCGGTTGGATACAGCAACCAACAGAGCCCAGTGCAAATCATCTTTGTAGATGGGCAACTGCCTCAACAGCAAGTACCCCAACAGTGGGCCACACAGTGGCAACAATGGCCCCAGCGATGCCATTCGCCCCAATACTTACCTTTTCAAGCGCTCGCAGTGAAGCACGTTCAAATGCAGCGACAGGCAGCGGGAATAGGATGCGTAGGCTACCCTCATATTGTCTGCATGCTTCCTCAATATATGCCTAAATCATGGGTCTCAGTTGTCGTTCCCACGCCGCATTTCTGGAGTCGTTGGGAAGGTGAAGGTCAATTCGAAGAGCTTTTTGCTGGACAAACAGGGGCCCTTCTTCCTACCGTTAAAAAGTCCGTTCATGACGAATGCACGCGACATCCTTTTTACCCCTAATCCGTTCCTGGGACGAGATAACACTTCATGAGGCAAGAAACCTCACAAAATTCTAATTGTTTTGAGATTTCACTGTTTTCATGAAACAATAGTGAGGCTTCACTGTTCGGCAGCAAAGTCTCTACTGCCTCTGGGCTTGCATGTGGATGTATCCAACAAACAGGTTTTAAAATATTGCCATGTTCCCACACTCTCCATTTAGGAATTTCTGAAAGACATTTTTACTAGCCGCCTCACGAAACTGTGTTGCTAGTAGAGAATGCATACACGAAAGAGCTGCCGCTAAAGCAGGGTCCTGGAAGCTACTAGGTAGAGAAGCTGTTTCAAAAAGAAATCAAAACAGATGCTTTTAAACTAGATTTGCGCGAAACTGGCACTTAGTGGCAAGGCCGCTCAATATCCAGAAATAGAGACTTTAGGTGGGCAACAAGCTTTGGATCCTCCTGCCAGAGCACGTTTTGCCGCATGAATAGGAGCATTTTGTGTAGCTGGGATCGCCTGCGACACTCAGAATCTCGCAAATCAAGACAAATATTCCGCCCTCTGCAAGCTTATGCCTTACAGTAATGTCCCTATCGACTCCAAGTAGCTGCTCAAGCTATCCAATCTCACCTTTCAGTAACACGGTCCTGTGAAAACCATTTGGTATGTGCAGACCGCCGTTTGCTGACGGAAGGGGCTAGCGGACCCCAAAGAGGGCCCTGTAATGCCAAAGCCGCCTTCCAGTGCCTCATTGATTCTGGTTGAGCTGAACTCAGCTTTGATGTGGTGGACTCATCCTTTGCCCTCCAGAAATCTCCTACCAAACCGTTTTGATCGTGAAGCTGGGGCGCATCAGGGGGGATCATGGAACGACAAACCAGTTCTACTGGCGGGGGGGTGAGAGTTCGAGTAACAAAGGAAGCACCTGCCAGAGAAGTGTTCAGTGGTGATTGAGGGGTACCTGCCTGCTGTCGCAATTCCTGTTGCCTGGATACATCAGCCGCTGCAGAACCGTGCATCGCTGTATTCATCTGCCCAAATTCCGCTGAATGCACATTTAAACTGGAAGCCAGCCCTAAAGCTGAGCTGACGACCCTGGGCATTTCCTTTGGGATCCCCACGTCCATGCAGTGGCAGTAGAAACCTAGAGTAGCCTCAAGCAATTTGCCGTGGTTCACAGCCTCTACTCTGGTACCAGGATGGACAAACCAGTTATGAGGGACAAAGGAAGCAGTAGAGTCGGGGGTCTGATCCCGAGAACTGCGCTGCTGAGGCTGAAAATCGCGCGACGGTCCTAACAGGAGCGTCTCGATCGCGTTGAGGTTCCGTGTCAGGAAATAAACATACTCAACAACAAACACGCCGCAATCATATCCATTCTGCTGGCGTGGAGTGTGCAAGGTGCAGCTAACGCCATCGTGCCAACAACAGCTCTCTGTGCATAATTCCACCTCCTGCCCACAGTTCATCTCGCCCCCACAGCGATGCTCGAATTCCTACAGGGCACTCAACACATAAAGAGCACAGCTTGAGTGTCACCTCATCCCAATCTTTGGGTAGCAAAGCCTACAGAAAACTCAGCAGTTTTCACTACTTAACAAAATGAATCTGAATGGTGATGCAACTAAGTGCACGCTCCTACATATTCATCCCGCAAGAATGTTGTCGTCAGTATCTTAGGCTGTCTCTTCTTACGTGTCGTAAAAACCTCTTCAATCGGCCTCGACTGCGATCGAACACGCTGCGTAGGCCCATGGAGTCAACGTAAAACAGTCGAGCCTTCGCGCGGCATCCTCTGTGTGTGTGAGGGCCCTGAGTCTTTAACGGGGTAGGTAACTCGACCGCTTGGTGCTGTACAATGGGCGATGGTGCAACCTTTTCTGCTAGGGCACTGCTGACGGGCCTCTCTACGCCAGCCTGCTGCGCATGCATGCCCGGCGAGAAAGATAGCTGGAAATCTCTTACAGACCTGTTAGCTTCAGGCTTACACTTTACGTTTACAGCAGCTGACCTAACAGCCTTCTCTCCTCCGCTTTTTTGCGTTGGATTGAGAGCCCGCCAGGGGCAAACGACGACCGCCAAGCTCCAGTGCTGGTGCTTGTGATGAACGGGAATAAAAATGAAGTCCTTCCGCGGAAGGGGAGTGACTTCTTTCTTGAGCCACCTAGTCAGACGGCTGTGCGCCTCGATTTCACATCTCTGCCCCATGAGCGCGGAGAGAAAGAAAGTGTTGCAAATGTGGACACGAACCCTCTCCTGAGGCGTCAAGATCTGCAACCGTACACAACAGGAGGAAAGTAACAACTGTGTGCGTAACAAGGAAGAGCACACGACAAATGGTTGGGCACAGATATAGTGAAGCTGCGGAAAGCAGGAGGGCAAAAAGTAAAGTGCCTGCTCATACGCCCCAAAAGGACAGCCAAGTTCAAAACTTCGACATGAGAGCGGGTAGGGGCACACAACAGGTGGCAGTGGATGCCAGCGCACCAGGCGACCAACTTTAACATTTAACAAAACATCTGTACATGGCAATCGGCTTCCTTGGCCACCTTAATTCTACCCAGAATATGTTACGGTCTGCTTCGGAAGAAGAAAAAGTGCAAGCATACATGGTTAACGATGAATCCAAGGCAAAAGTCAATTATGGTATCGTCCAGGAACTCCTTATCACTAAGGCGCCGCAAAGTCTTGTCATCCAGAAGTAAGTCAAAGGCTGGTGAGGTGACAGCTGTTGCTAGTCGTTTGCCTGCTCGTCCTGTGAAAACTTGCACCGTAGTATTTGCCTTGCAAGACGCAGATCTACTGGCTTCCAAGCTTGCAGCAGACCCAGAATGTAAATGTCTCCTGTCTACCCGCTCTCCCCGCTCCGAAAAATGTCCAGTCATCCGAAACTCCCTAGCTCTCCACGAGGACACCAGAGCCTCTAAAGATAGGCTGTAGATAGCGCTTTTGCTCCTATGCATAGCTTTCCACGGCCCAATACTCCTCAAGACGAACTCATGCAACACCTTTGAGATGCGAAGGACAAGTTCTGTTACTGTCTGGGCACGATTCCCTTTGAAATGCGCGTCGTCTTCATGATCGTGAGAACCGGATTGTTTTGTAATGCAGTTCGCAAAGAACATGGAAAGATTTTCGACGTCCACGGGATCGCCAGCTGACTCTAGACCTCCAAGATTATATAGTGGAGGAGCTGCCACGTCTGAGGGAAGGATAACCTTACACAGCGACTCCAAATCACCCCTGCAGCCACTAGCATATTCGCTTTCAAGTAATTTTATATCTGTGCTGCTGCCGTGGGCCCCGCTTCCTGCAGGATATGACACTGTCATGTCACTCTGCGCTGAATGTGGCTCAATAGGGGCGCCTTTTCTGCCCTCATAGGTTGAACTTGAGCTTTCTTTTGCGGGGGCAGCTTGCAGTGATGGGCCTACACATATGAGCAACCAAGGGCCCTTTCTTTGTGGAAGCTGCTCGATTGGCTTTCTTGACAAATCTCCAGTCGTCTGTTTTTCGATGGAGTACCCCTCTGCCTTCAGCAAGGACCCTTTGCTGGTCTCTAGAATAGCGGCTCCCAAAGTGGTGGCGCGGGCAGGTCTAAGCTTCACACTGGCTTTGTTTTGGTTGGTATCTTTGGCAACAGTGGAAGTGCCAAGAAGCGACTTCGTTGTGGAATTACTGCAGCTGCCGGTTGTGCAGCAATCGAGGCAGATGCTACACGCAAGCACGGATTGGTCCGCTGAGCAACTCAAAAGCTTTTCGAATGTCTCATCCACTACTGCTTCAGATGTTGGTGAGTGCCCACGCCGTCGTCTCTTCTGGCTGCTGCTGCACTTGTGGCTGCGCCGTGAGCTGCTATTGCACTCCCGCTTCGTTCTGGATAATCCGGAGCTGTGCTTGACACCGCTGGATGCCTGGTGCCAGCTATCAGCCTCACAGTCCTTTACCTCGTGAAGCTTTCTCGATGACCGACGATGGTGGCTGTCCTCTTTGTTGCAATCGACGGCATACGCAGTGGTGGCTCTGCAGGTGGAGCTGCTAGCACTGCTGCTAATGCTGCTCGTTTCCCCACTCTTGCTGCTGGTGCTACTCCCAACTATTCCACCGTCCGCGTGAGGACTCCAACACCTAGTGCCGGTGCTGTGGGCCGTGGGCAACACAGCAGGGACGCCGGCAGTGCATGTCACTGCGTGCGCACCTTCTGCGCTAGGTTGCTCTTTTTCGACAGACGACGCAACACAAGAGGCCTGTCCACTGTCGAGCTCCAATGCCCTCTGCAGTATTTCATTGCAGTACAGACTTCGTGTACCAGAACTGCAAAGTTCTAAATAGAGAACGGGAACGTGAGGGATGGCTCCAGAGGAGATGCAACGGGCGCATGCCTTGTGGCATTTCCTGCAGTCGAATACGTGGCCGCAATAACACTTTGATTTGGAAGCCGAAGTTCCCGCGCCGGGCAATTCTTTGCTTGGTTGATGCTCTTTTGGGGCTTTTTTTCCCGTTGTGTGAGACTCTTTACATTCGTTGATGGCAAGGGAACAAGAGCCGCCGGATTTGACAGGCCCGCTGCTCGAATGCTGCCGCCGTTTCTTGCTATTACTCTTACAGGTGGCACTAGTGACGCGCAAGTTGGCACTACTACTGTTGCGACTGTCTTTGTCTCCCTTCATCTTGCCGGAGTCCACCTCAGCATCGTCTTGTGTCGGCTTGTGCGTCTCCAAGCGTGTCAGCTCGGCGTCTCCTGTAGTGAGCTCCGCTCCTAGAAAAGGCTTCCCATCCGTCACAATGAGAGCATTGCGCGGAGTGACGAAATGCCCATCTTTCTTTTTTTCCTCAGCTGATACTTTTTGGCTGGAGAGGGGAAGCTGCGATTTAGTCTTGGCAGTCGCTTCACCCCTAGGTGATCTTGATCTTCTAGAGTGCCCTTCTCTTCTAGAGCTTCCACGATCCCTTCTGCTCTTCCGGTTCTCTTTACTATCGTTAGCTGATTTCGTTCGCTTGTCGCTGGTTCTGTTCTTGGTTTGTCGTCTGTGCTCCTCACTAGCAGTTCCACTACTGATTGCCTTTCCCGTGACTTCCCGATCATTACAGCTTCCGTAACTAACTTCACTGCTCGTTTTGGATCCTCTATATTCTGTGGATTCCATTCCGGCAGCAGTCCTAGCGGTTCTGGTGGCATCCGGACAGCGTCTGGTAGCAGATGCATCTCCAGCTGCTAATTGAGCAGGCTGCATCGTGTTAGTAAGTGATTCACCGGGAAACGCAGAAACAGCACCATCCCGAGCGGGTGAACTAAACGTATCTGGCGCAAGAACATTCGTCGCGTCCGCGTCATCAGTGAGGACAAACTGCTTGCGGCTTCTGGGAAAAGCCTCGCCGAAATGTTTCTCCTGAGGGTTTTCTTCCGTTGTGCATTTTCTTGCATGTCTCCTGTCTTTTTCTTTCGCATCGTGGCTTGCGCTAGACTTACTACTGCTTTTGTTAAGGCAGAGACGAATCTTCCTACTGCTACAGACGCATCTGCACGAGCCTTCTTGCTTGTCCCGCTGTCCAATGTTTGGGAAGCTTGGGCAGGAAGCCCCAGCGTAGAGTTTCAGACATTTTAAAAAGGAGATAGACTGCTGGGGAAAGTTAAGAAGCCTCTCCAGTCTGTCTTGGACAGGCAGTGCAACTGTCTCGCCATACGAGTGGCTGCAATCGTTCTTCTGCTCATTTGCCGAGGGCGAATAGGGCTCAGGCAGAGGCCTCCACAGATCGAGCGAAACGACGGCCTCTTCACGGCGTACTTGCAGTACCAGGAGGCAGTTTGTGGGGCCGCCGTCTCCCTGGAGTGCATGCTCTGTTCTGTTGTTCTCCTTCGTTGGTGTTGCTGACGCATTTTTACCAATACAAGGCTGCTGCTGGTGTTGCTGCACAACTGCATGCTCCACTGCAGCCCTGCGTAGGGTTTCAGGATTAAGCAAACAGCAATGCCCATCCTCTCCAACCAGGGCAGCTGCCAATAAAATGAAAGCAGTCGTTCCCTGCGAAGCGTCAGCGCGAACCCCTTCCTGCAGTCCAGATGGAGAATAGTTGACACTATTCTCCATCTCACCATTTGTAGTTTGGGGAATTCGTCTGCAGTTTTCCAGTTCCCCCTCTGGAGAACCGTTCGGGTTTTCGGACGGATTTATCAAGGAAGAAGGCCCCTCCTCGTCAGAGGAGTCTTCGATTCGCACCACTTCTGCAAGCGCTGCAGCGGAAGCCTGCCTGCGAGTTACCCTTGGCGACCTAGTAATTCCAACTGGCCGCAGAAAAGGTCTCTTTGACGGCCCATTGCCTGCCGAAACTGCTGCTATTGCTGTTGGTGATGACTTTGGACCTGGTGGTCTTGCAGATGGAACAGACTGCGCAGATGGCCAAAACGATCGAGCTGCGCATATAGCTGCTTCTGTTGAAAGCGGTGATGCTGGCGTTGGCGCTTCTGCACCTGTTCTAGTGCCACCTGTGGATATCGCTGATGGCCTTTGAGCATCCTGCACTGCTGCTGAAGAGATGGTGCCGACAGATCCAACCCCGTGCGCCGCTGCGAGGGAATGACCGACAGAAGCAGCAGGGAGAGGCGAACAGGAATCACGTCCTCCAGCCATGCTGCCACACGGAAATCGGCTTGGCCCATCTGAGCACCTTACCACGACCGAGTTGCGCTGTGGCTTAGCGGGGGACTTTTCTACTTTGCTGGGGCTGAAGTTGGCACTGCAGTACTGTGCCGAAGGCGCCCCCACTGGTGCTCGTTCTGCTGTTCTTGGGTCTGCCCTGAGGCTACAGTGGGTCAGTTTTGACCTGTTAACTTCCTGAAAACCTGAGTTTCCGTGCCCTGAAGTGTTTTGGCATGTTGGCATGCTGCTCTCATCCCCATGATCAGTACAGTCTTTTGTAGACTGCTGGGGCCCTCCAAAGAAAGCTTTCCCTAGATTATGGCTTTCAGATGTGCAGCACTGCGGTGGCTTCAGTGCCCTATTTTTCAGTGTGGAGTGGAAGCAGTTCAGCGGCCTAGCACGCACGGGGGCTCTTTCCACGCCAGAGAATACCCCTGAAGTGCATTTCCCGTCGGAACGTATCTGCTGCGTAAGTGGGGTCTTTCTCGGAACGTGCAGTTCCTGAAACGGTTCTGGATTCTTCTGTGCCTCCGTACAATACTTTTTTTCATCATCGCACTGCGGGGCAGCCCTGTTGAGACCAGCAACCAAACCTGAGTGTCGGCTGCGGCGAAGTATATCCTCTCGTGGAACCTCTCCAGAGTAATCCTTCAGGGAATTCAGGGGGACTAGCTGGTTCGATTCCATAGCTTATTTGTTTTCCAGCTGGAATATCGAATAGGGCAGCTGCAGCGGTAGAGAATCCCCGGCAGAAGCAGTGGTCGCCCCATGTCTTCCCCTTTGGAGGTGGGGAATACGCTGACTTCGTTTTTCCCCTTCCACTGCTATGCACAGCTGTCCCCCCCTTTGTCGGCGAAAAGTATGAGCCGTCCCATTTAAGTCAGATTCTTAAACGTGGCGACCCCAGAAGCCGCCGGCGCCGCCGTTGCAGAGGGCACTTCGGAATGTCGAGGTTCGACAGAAGCGATAGACACATTTAAGAAGCTCCAGTTTCTCCCATGTAAAGCTCTGTTTCGTGATATTTTCGCCCGTTGGATATCGGTCATTTGCAGGTCCTGCCCGAGTAGGCACCAAAGATAGAGGCCCCTAAAGCCAGTGGCACATACAATACAATAAGGGGAATGTGCACACTTCAAAATACAAACTGAAGTGTATTGAACTTCAAGGGATGCCCGTTAGAGGCAGCGGCTTGCAGGCTCGAAGCCCGAAGAGTGGCTGTGGGCTGGGGCCTCAACAGTGGCCCCAGGAAGCCTGCAAATGGTTCCATATCAACAAGAAAAGTATATGCAGCATACTAAGCTAACTCATTGACATTTAAAAAAAATGGAGCAAATTATGGCTGAATAACCCCGTAATTAATTTCCAAGATTGCACACACGCAACACATAGATTCAGGAATAACGCCGTAAGTAAGCTACCCAGCAGAGGATACCACATTAGTTATTGTAGCCCTCTCTAAAGGTTCCGCTCGTTCTAGAATTTGTGCGTGACCAGTTTCAACCCGCCTCAGTAGCCAATCAAGTGGATATGCACTGCACTGGGACAGCAGTCACCCTGCCCGGAGTACGGTATGTCTCTCGCGTTTTCTGGTGGCTGTAGATCGCAGTTGCTGTTAATTAAGAAAATTCCTGTTCCAGAATGCCGACTCTCCAAAGTTTTGGAGGGAAAATTTGGTAGACTGTTTGCGGCCTGTCGCACCAGGTACGAACTTGGGGAGCGTAAGAAAGCCTTCTGTGGCTTGAATATGTAAGCAGCTGCTCAGTGTGCGGTACAGTAATTCCATCGTTCCACAGACAAAGTCTTTAATCGTAAACTGAAATAGTCAGCTGTAAGCAGGGGTCACTTGTGTGCAGGTAGAACTAGCGAGTAACGCCCAATGGCCTCACCGTGATGTAGCCGCATCCCCATAACACACCGCTAGTATGAGGAAGATGAGATGAAGCGATAGAGGGAGAAGCTAACGAGTGTTTGCCCACGAAGAGCTATCATGAGGAATGACAAGTACCCACTCACTATTGAACAGTAAATAATATTCTTCATTCCCCCTATTGCCGTTCGCCATTGATAAAATTGTCCTTGGCAGATGCTTTCGTAGTTGCTCTTGCTTGGCTATTTAAGAATTTCAAATGTGACAGTTAAAAACGGCTGCATCCAACCATCGGTCAGTGCCTTGGCCGTACAAACCGACGAAGTGGAACCGAAGACATAACTACTTATTCTTTGCCGCAGTATTCAGGGAGACAGTGCCGCTTGAACCTTTCCATTTTTCGCAACATAAGAGTTTGGGGACAGTATCACATGGAGTTAAGCGCCGACGGCTTCTGGAATTAAGCCGAAGGCAAATCAGGTGCCCATTCGTACGAGTGGTGGCGGATGAGTAGGGTAAAAGTCAAACTGCGACATTGTTTCACTACAACGAATCTAATACACTCTACAGGAGCCGCAATTACTGCAGCTTTTGCCACCCGACTTCCAGTCGAACTGCTACTCAGGAAGTGTCCCTCCTTTCCACTATTCCAGTTACAAAGCATAAAGTGCCCCGTATTGTTATCTCTCGCCAATACCTCGAAGGTGTCTCCATGAGGTAATTTGCTCTTCTGCTGTCTTCCTTAGATGTGGCAGCCGTTTCCCACGCATCCTCACCGCAGTTTACCGCTGCTTCGCCGTTACCCGCAAGGTCAATACGTTACCGTCGATAGCTGATAGGCCAGAAACCAGTAACCTGGGCGATCCATCACGGGTCACTAGTGAACCAACTGTGATCCGCCTGACCGATATAATGACCAAGACCCTACAGAAGCTGGCTAGTTTTGTTTTTAATAAGCAGAGCCCCTCCAAAGGATAGCCTTGAGGACGTCTTAGCCATACAACTATCAGAGCCTTTCGCATGTATTAACCAAACAATTATCATGGTTATCTCTGTAAAAAGGAACCATTGAATACACTGTAGCTCTTATGAATGGGCCATTGGCAGCTTCACCGTAAAAAAGGTTTTGCTTAGAAATGCACGGCGCAATTGTCAAGCGAAGCGTATGGGTACTGGTAGGATCAACCAGTTTCCTAATGTCGCCATCTCACTCCCAACGACTCCATACAATGTCCATGAGGACCATCGTTACATGAACACTGCCTGTACTCGTACCCAATGAAGTGTGAACGCATTGCATTCCCCCGTAGCCTAAACTTCTTTAGGATGAACTTGCCTTCGTCTCACACAGCGGCGTTGTTCGACTGCCCTTGTATATCCAAATTGGTAGCTTGTTGACCCTATTCTACAATGACGTAGTGGCGCCTCATTTGCTACAGTCAACTGAACTCTTGACGGAAATTTACTGTTAGAGTTTCTTCTAGCACGAAATTTCGAGAAGATGCTCCTGTGTATCAGCAGCAGTACACAAAGCACGAAGTAGAGTAGCCCTTGCCAAAGTATCTCCCCCAAGCGCCAAAGCAATTTACGCTCTCGCCAGAGCTCGTTGCTGGTTAAAGAATCGGCTTCGATCGTTGCTTGCGTGAGGACAGCATTTTAAACAGCGAATTCATGTGCAGTAGGAGGTCTGTCCAGTACAGGAGACAAGTCGTGGGCGGTTCTGCACAATAGCCAAACACTTAAAATCAAGCAAGTACTGGACTACACAATAAATAGCTCGCTAGCTTGTGACACATTTGCTAAGGTGAAGTACGACATAGTTGCCGGAATGCTAACTGTGAAGCATCCGAATGCTCAGAGAGAAGTATTCACTCCTTGACGGACCTAAAAGTATGCTAAAAACAACTGGTTGGAGAGCAAAAACCCCAGAGGTACGCATCTGTACAGGAGTTTGCCGTATGTGCGGACGACAAAACGTTAACAGCAGGAGGCTTCGGGAGCAGCCAAATCTGCATCCCAACCTTCAAAAAGCTTTTTAAGATCCTGTAGCGATAGTCTTCCTCTTCGCTTGTTATCTTCATCTCCGCTTTCTATATCTGCCGAGCACTCCACATCACCAGAGCGGAGCGTGCTACGTGAAAGGCGACCTTTCCACTCGATCAGTTCTTCCATTCGTTCCTCCACCGTCCGGGCACAGACAAAACGAAACACTGAAACAGGTTGATCCTGCCAACGCAAGAGCTTGTACCAAAAGACAGCATATTAAGAGGATGGCGCACACCGATACTGTGGAAGACAAGCTCGTAGTTCGCATCTCCAAGCTAGACGCAGACAATATGACGAACTAATTGGTGCGTAGAATCAAACTCTTCAAGCAAGACGATTTGCAGGCTAAAAGGGCTAAATGTGAGAAAGCAGCTTGCCTGTCCATACCGCCAGAGGCGCCGCATTGCCTGTTTTTCCACTTGAGGATTCCACCAGCCATCGACAATGTAGCAGCGAGTTGCCTTGACAAGGTTAAGTCCTACGTTTCCTGTCTTTAAAGACAACAAGAGTATCTTTCCGTGTCCTGGAGGGGAAGAAGAATCAGTCTGGTGTCCCAAGGCTGTCTCAGTGCCATGTCGGGATGACGCAGGGATGGCTACACGACGTGAAGCCTCAGCTAAGTCGTTCATGCAGCTGAAGGGCTTCAGACTGCATTGACCCATAAACGGTCCCTCTTCAGTCTCGGTTAAGTCTGCAGTAGACGTGTCTTCTGTAGTCCCCAGAGGTGACTCACCACCTAAGAACCACTTGACTGCGCGCTGTCTTGCCTCCAGGCCTAGTGTTCCATCAATTCGACGGTAGTTGTACAACCGGTTGGCTGAAACATTTCGTCTAGCTTCAGGCTTGCATCCCAAACGTGCGCCTTCTTTCTTAGTGTGGAGGCCGCCAACTTTGGTTTTTGCTGGCCCTGTCCTCGTGAAGGTGACACCCATCTCAATAACATCATCATCCGCATCCATCTCTGTTGTAGTGTTCGACAAATGAGTCTGCGAAATGCCGCGAACGGCCTCCGCATGTGCAAATGCCATTTCCAGGAGGTCAAGCATTGACGTCCACTGAGAAAAAATGACGCAGGACCTTCCCGCCGCAACATCAGCCTCGAGCAGCGCTAGAAGCAGCCGTATTTTTGTGCTAAAGAAAAAGGCATCGTCAGGGACATCCTGAAGAAGCTCTTCAGGTTTTCCAAGAAGTGCCTTTGAATCCGTCTCCAGGCTTTCCACAGGGAACGCTCCAGACGCAGTACATGCTAAACACATTCCCCGTTTCAGAAGTGACCCGTCTGATGATGGAACTTCCGTCCCACCGCCTTTAGGTACCTTTCTAGCTTCAGCAGCCGCGATCAACTCACGATGCTTCCTTAGGACGACCTGCTTCCACCTCTGTACAGTGGCGTTTGACCCTGCTGGCAGCAGCCGGATGTTCTGATTAAGAAACTTCTTGTTGCATGTTGGGCACGCAGCTGGTGTGCCGTCGCTACTGTTCTCCAGCAGTGACACACAGCTGACACATAGCGAATGCCAGCATGTTGTTAGTACCACTGCGTCGCGTGGCGGCTCATGGCAGACCGGACAATTTTCCAGTTTGCCGTCCAACGCATCTTGAATGTACCTTCTTAAAACCGGATCAGAACAAGAATAGGAGGACTGTGACGTATCAAGGCAAGACCAAATCAGCGCAAAAACAGAAAAATTGCCCTTTGAAGCGTGGCAGCTAGCGCTTTGAAAGCAAATCCAAGGACGTGCAAAAAATGTGGCTGCTTCAGCGAACACTCAAAATAACAAGTGCCTTTCGTTGTACATTGTCATGCCTATACGGTGATTATGATCAGCGCATGACAACTGGAACGTGTTCAGTCTCACCGAAGGTATGTGATGCTGCCCAGTTAAAGTGTCCTTGCTGCGGTATGCCGAAATTTCTTGAACGGGTCGTACCGCGTCAATAAACTGCTGGCGTCGTTGTTCTTCACGATAAGATGGAAGTAACGGATGATTGCATGCCTGGCGCAGCCTTAGGAGGAATTGGAGGACATGTGTGTAATGCTGCAGGACTTGCCCACTCTGTACAAGCTGATCAAACTTCGCCTTGGTGTGTTCGAAAACAGTCTGGCCACACAGGCACGCCCAATAATTCAGCGTCGGCGCTCTGAAGTCCCGTAGCAAGAATGAAGTCATCATTACGAATGGCATGCACGGCCTTCGATTGCAAAAACTAGAAGTGCGATGAAGCTGGCACTAAGAAGGCCCGCCGACCTGGTAAAAGAGACGCTCCTCATAGGTAAGTTGCAGTTTAAATGTATGAACCGTAAGCGGAGGGAGCGGCAAAATTGGTTTTCCGTCTTCTCCTGCCTGATCTCCTTGCCGTCGGAGCATCAAAGGAACTAAGATGCTGCGCACTATATCAATTGCCGCTCGCACCATCCCTGCAGCAAAGTATACACCACCTACCAACTTCAGTATAACGTATGACGGGCCATTCGCTGTATCCAAGTCTGCCAGACGCATCGTCTCACCTTTTTCCATTGGTTGAGTCACTTTCGCCTCCCACCAACGCCGATCGCCCATAGGGGAAACACGGAGGAACTGAACGAGGGCAAAAGCGTCCCCAAGATCATTTTGCAGTGGTGTCCCGGTAAGTATCCAACTGAAAAACACCAAAGGGCCTCACAATCGGAAGAACCGCATGCGGCGTTGCTAAGGATTTGTCTTTGAGTTGGTGCGAACTAGCCGACACATTGCAGGGGCAACTGTGGTGCGTTACCGTGAATCCGCCTTGACAGCATTGCATGCACGGTTAACCAGTGAAGCCGTGTTCTTTATGGCGTGACCCTCGTCCAGAATCACCCGCCGAAAACGGATGCTTGCTATGGGGCTCGCTGCAACGCATCCTGAATCCGATTTCAAAGCTGAGTGTGGACCACCATCCCTATCTGCCACCTCTACAAACGCGCGTTTCGCTAGGTGACGAAAGTCCGAAGCCAATGTCTGGTAGCTGGTCAGAACAATTGTGTGTGCAGCAAGCACTTTAGGATCGCGTGGACGAGCTGGGCCGTAGTACTGCAGCACTGTCGCCACTCCTCTTGCCAGGTGCCTCTCCACCTCTGAATGCCACTGTCCAATAAGCGACAAAGGCACGACTATGAGCGTTCCTCCCTGCAGCAGTTTTTCTTTATCTCGCCGCAGCGTGCGCTGCAAAACTAGAGGATTCGGGGCCAGCAAACCGTTTCGCTTCAACTTTGTAGCAGGCTCATCTGTACTCTTGCCTCCAATGTCTCCATCAGAACTTATAGAGACCGGTGATGGAGGGACCAATGAGTCGTTGCGTACTAAAGGCGGCGACGCTGGAGATATATCTGCTCCCGCAGTTTGAACTTCTGAGGGCTCGTTTGGGCTTCTCACGGACTTTGCATGACGTGATTTCGAAGACGCCCTTTCCTCTTCACGCGCATTGCTTGTTGATGTTGCTAACCATGCAGCAGCACCCCTAGGGTCTCTCTCTTGAAACAAGCTGACGGCAATGAGGGCAAGGACCTGCACAGTCTTTCCTAGGCCCATGCAATCAGCCAGAATACCACCTTTCACTCGACCCGTCGTGTTGGGTTTCTCTATTGAAACAAGGCCTGAGCTTGTGTTCACGTAAAGATACCGCGGAACAAACACAGCCGCAGTTTTTGAGAGCCGTGTAGTTACCATGGGCAACAGGTGATCACATTGTGCTGAGTCACAGGGAAACTGATGGGCGGTACGGAAAGGAAGGATGTACTTCCTCCACAGAGGGTCAAGCTGTTCCTGTGAGTCTTCCAGGTCGATGCTTTGCTCAGATTCGCACCGCAGCATCCACCAAACGCCCTGGGCTTGATATGGGCGAAGACGGGAAACAAAAACACTCGCTGGAGGGTACAGAGCACCCAGACGGGGTATACACTTTCGCTCACGGTGCTTGTGATCTTCCACGGCCCCCTCTCCCAAAACCAACTGGCAGAGGACACTGCTTTTCTCCGCAGCTTCATCGTCATCACTGTCATGCATGATGCCCTGATGGCTCTGCTCACATCCCTCTTTCGCCTGCGCAGCTGCACAGCGGGTATTTTCCATACAGCTTTCTGTTGCTTCTTCTGTGTCGCTTTCGCCTTGGCAAAACTCTCGGGTTCTCTTGCGCGCTCTGATATCTCCCAGAATCGCGCTGAGCTTCATGTCTTCACTAGGACCAACTGTTGCCTTTGTTTCATTTTCTCGAGGAGTTGAAGAGGGACCTACAGGCTGCAAGTCCACAAGTCGTATGAGTGCCGAAAGTGCCTGACCCATAAGAGCTTGGAAGAGAACTTGATTCAGGCATGAATCCCCTCTGCGCCAAGAAAACAGAAACGTGACAAAGCCATCTCATTCCTCCACTGAAGACAAAGCGATGATCTTGACTGAAAATGTATACACGAGAGGCAGGAGCCTCTCGTGTACACTACGAAGTGCAATGGCAGGCCTCCATAGCCAGGAAGATGGAATCTACAGCCATTAGTACCTTTGCATAAGCGCACTCAGACGTAGTGCCTGCACGGTCATCTGCACAGTCATTCGAACAGCAATACTGCTGTTAACCGCGAGGCGGCGGGGAGGAAGTCTGTCTGGCAGCCAGCACACATTGACCTGAAGGGTCCCACAAACACAGGTCAACAGTTAACCAGTGTCACCTGCCCCCAAATTTACTGATGATAAACGGGATGTACAGAAGAAATAACAGCACACGCCAGCATATGCGGTAGCATCACAGCCTTACTTTTACGGCCCCCACTAGTAACAAAGCGGCCAAGGAGCTGGCCACTTCTCGGTCAAAACGTGCAGCCTCCCGCCCGTCGATCAGAAGGCGCAGGAAAGTCGTCTGCTCAGATATACTGGACAACAGATTATGAAAGTCTAGCCCCACAAGCGGGCTACATACCCTAGAGCCCAATCCTCCTATAAGGCCCTGCAATGCATCTGATGGAAGGGCTCCTGTGTGTGCGTGCAGCCCGAGGTCTCGATCGCGAAGTCCCCGCTGTACCAGATGTTTCTGGTGTTCCAAGAGGACCGGATCGTCAAGGTGTATATAGACAATTCTGTACCCTCTATTTGATGCTTTGACCTTGCGGAAGGCTTGTTGCGCCCCCACTTTTTGTGTATGCGGCAGTCGTATCTCCACCATCAAACTCAAGGGATCCTGACACAAAAGTGCATAGACATGCTGCTTGTCTTGTTCAGCCCAAATAATAATCGCGTGGAACTGTTCTTGGTCTCTTTAGTTTGCTGCCATCACTGCGAGGAGTGAAGAGAAACTTCTGCTTCAATATGCATGTGTGGGAAGGAAAATCTTTTGAACGATCC
This sequence comes from Eimeria tenella, assembly GCF_000499545.2. Classification (NCBI taxonomy): domain Eukaryota; phylum Apicomplexa; class Conoidasida; order Eucoccidiorida; family Eimeriidae; genus Eimeria; species Eimeria tenella. The sequence goes on from NW_013543434.1 coordinate 160,300, forward strand.
AGGGGCTCACTGTGAGGCTCAGCTTGCTGATTGTGCCACTCGTGACTGTTCCGCTCGCCACACATTCCCCCACAAAGAAAGAGAAATCGCTAGGAAGACTGTTAACATCACGGGCTAGAGGCTCATTGAAGGAAACAGACGGTGGTAACTTAGCAATGTCGTAGTTTTTCCTCTTCGACTTGCCTGAGCAGGGAGAACATCAACAAATTGGGCACTTTAGGAGCATCGGGCAGAAAATACCTACCAATAGTCTCAGGCATATCATTAACACTGGGTCAGCGAACAGCAAATGTATTTTATTCCTATTCCTTTCCATTTCCCATTGCATCTCGCTCAAAAAAAGTACCTCACCGGGTGAGGTGCTCGGACTGCGTCTGAGAGGTTCATCAGCTGCTGTTGCTTCCTCATCTTCCGTTTCATCGGCTAGATCTATCACAACTACTTGGCTTCGAGTAGCTGCTTCAGGACTTGTTGCAGCTCCGCTTATCAAAGCCGAGTTCATATTTCTCTTACTAAAGGCTTCAGCTTTCGCTGTCCTGGCCTTTAATTGATTCTGGGTGATTTCTTCACCTCTTCGCGACGCAAACTCTGCGAGGCCTTCTGGATGAGGTGAGTCTGAAGATGCCTTCTGTCGCTTCAAAGATCTCTGTCGGGTGAGATATTCATCCAAAGCTGCTTCCATGGAGCCGCAGCTGCGAGAGAGCCATTGTTCTGCCTCCTCGACACTACATCGTACAAGAGCGGAGAAATGCGCCGCCTTCTCATTCTGCACTGGCAATTGCCCTCCATGTATGTGCGGGTGTCGCATTGCAGATGGCACCTTGTGACACAACTCGGTCTAGCAGAGGAAAATGCACTGTGCAAGTATCGCGTCGTCATTCCATGGGCGACTCTCGACTTTCAACAATTTCAATTTTCGCCTTACATCGAATCCCACTATGTGTAAGTTCAGAAAGCCATCCATTGTATGCCGACGCGTAGGTCATTTCAAGGCAAGGAGGCAGGGACGTGATGATTCTGCCGTTACTTGGGAGCGCAGTGCATAACAAATTCGCAGAAGCATCTGCACAATAGAAATATATTTCCGGAATTTCCTTTGCACATCGTTTCGAGGAATATCGCTGGTAGCAGCTCTGGCAGGAGACCCACTCCTGGTGGGGTTGTTCAAGACTAGTGGCCCATTGAAGGGGGGCCCTTAGCAAAATGATGCACGCATGTGCAAATTCTAATCCTCACAGCGTGAAAAAAATGTGGAGAAGGAAGAATCCTGGTTGAATGCCACAAGGATTTATCCTCCAAAATCACGCAAGTTGTTGCCTAATGTGGGGTGGTCGTTGCCTACTTGACTAATTTTGGTAAATCGAACTTCCGTAATGACGGATCGAAACAATAACACCGCTTCCTTCAGATGTTTCGTGTACATTATATTAGTTGACAGTGGCGCCTGCTTCTACCGATTCTGGAGCACGGAAATGGCTGCACCGCATCTTCATGACTCGTTAATCTTACTGTTCCATAGTCCCACATGCAGAGCTTGATTCCATCACCATAGCGTTAGCGTTCTTTTGACCCGCATGGCGCTGATTTGGAGCTGCAGCAGCTTTGGAGACTATAGACTAGCCTTCCAGAGAACCGAAGCGCTGTCCTAAACAGCAAAAATTAGTTGCCTTTTCCGGCCATGTCAGGTCAGATCTCCAGAGGTGACTGAGGAGGGTTCACATTGGCAGACGTCTCGGCGGGCTTCTGCGTGTATAGGCTAACAAAAAAAGATTGGGCCTTCGGCACGTATGCCTCAGTACGCTGTTTAATGTGAAAGCTGACACAAATTTTACCAATGAAAGCTGATGTAGCGTGATGGAAAGTCTACAATGCACTGTTGTAACTGGAAAAGTTCGTGGTTGGTGCATTTGTCTGACTGATGGGGCACAACAGACCCCGCCCTACACACGAGGTAAGGACAGAGGAAGCCACATTGGACGACTGAAAAGACTGCGAGGGGCGCCCAAAAAAGATCTAGTAAAACAATTAATTTTGTGCATGCAGCATCTGAGGCTGAAGGAGTAGTGTATTCGCCTAAATTATCACATGGAGAAACCCGTTAGGAGGTTCCCCCCTTACGTAAGGATGGCGGCTGCAGTCGCAACCTTCCTGCTTGATCGTCTTAGCGCATTTAGCGCGACGTATTATCTAGAAAAATGCGGCCGGCCGGACGAGCAGCGTCCGCACAGTCAGGACCCATGATCATGCGGAAGCTGCCCATAGTAAGGGGAAACTGTTGTAAACGTGTGTGCTTAGGCAGCGGCGCTAGCTACGCCACAATAACGACAGGCTTTATAACCTCAGAGCTGATTATGTAGCCGAGGTGAGCTTCTGTTGAGCAAAGATGAGCTTGCAAGGCTTGAGATATAGTCGATGTTTGACAAAGATGCTAGGCACCTTCTTCAGAAGTTTAACATATAAGGGAAGACCTGAGCTGGACGTCAGGGTGTCGTCAAGGTGGGCAGTGATAGCCTAGCCACGCAAAGGTTGTAGATACGTGTAAGTACTAGCTTCAAAGGCCGCAGGGGAACCCCTGAAGCTGCACAACCTTGTACTCGGGAAGCCCGAAGACTGGGCAAAGTGCAGTGTTACACGGCGTTCCGTCAGCCGTGCGAATTCGGTGAAAGCCCACCTCATGATCAAGCGCAGAGAATTCCGTGGCCCCCCATGGCGTCACTGGATTAGTTTGGATACACGGGAGGCAGTTGTCGCAAGCAATAGTAACGGTGTCTAATCCCTGGTAGTTGACAACGTTGCGCATGTTTCTGACACGTGAACGTGCAACACGCTCCTCAGTCATGATAGTGAGAGCACACATTTGGGAACAAATCGGGCCCGCCCATCCATCAGCTAATAAAGAGGCTCTTTCTTGCTTCATGCTAGCTTGTCCAATTGCATCCTGTGCAGGGGGCTTCGGTTTGGGCTTTACGTGGCGACAGTAGCTGGACAACCAACCGCTGCGAGAGATCTTAAATGCCCATTGCTTCCGATTTGTTTACAAGTTCCTAATTTGTTTAGGCAGTTTATAGTTCCGTCATCAGTGTATCACGCAATGTAATCCGAAAGGCGGGAGCCTCCGCCGAGCTCGGTGACATTTTTGTCAAAAATCGTACCACACAACTAAACGCCTTCGTTGATGCCACAAAAGATAAAGGAGGTGATTGCTTGTGCGTCACAGAGAGAGTCTTCGTAACATATATAAGCCATGTTGCTCCTACGTAGCTTGTTTGAGAATAGTAAGCCTCTCCAGTCAGTCGAATGGCTCCTCGTCGTTTTCAGGGATGTTTGGGACCAAAATCAAATGATGAAATACCAAACTTTCCCCGCTTGCGTCAATTATTAACCTGGATTTCCTCTTTTTGTGGAAATTTTGCCTTAACATGAGTGCTGCCTGTCAACTCCGGGCCCCTGGCTACCGAGGGGGCCCCTGGGGGCCCCTCAGCAGCAGTATCATTGTGTATGATTCACTAGGCAGACAGTGAGCCTGTTCGAATGTCGCATCGTGCGGCGTGCAGATCGATGGAGATACATGATATTTTGTTTGCGTTCACCATAGGATCGCGGCAGGAAGGCTGCTCCACGGAGCTGGAGGCCGTCCCATTGAAGCGGGCGCTCCATCACCTGCAGCAGGGGAGATGCTGCAGTCTCTGTGGAAAAGCATCTCGTCGTGGGGGGATCTGCCCGCTAACTTCCCCTATACACTGGGATCTGCGGTACCTTATAGCTTTGAGCTTCCTGGTGGATTTGTACAGCTTTCTGCGACGAGCACAAAGCTTGCCCCCAATAGTGCTGTAGATGGCGCCAGTGGACAGCGCCCAATTTTGGATGCCTTGCTTAATCCTGGTAGCGCGGCTCAGGTTTCTGTATTTGCGCTGAAACGTGACAAACAGCAGTCGCCCCCTTCCAGAGGCAGCGGATCAGTGTCCCAGCGCGCATTCGACCGGGCGAGAAACCATCTCGCGAAATGCAAGACACTGCTCCACCCCAACCTACTCAAAGTGCTCGGCACTTATGAAACAAACAATGCCCTTTACATAGTGACGGAATGCTGTTTTTCCCTCGTCCACGTTGCACATCTGATCCAGCTGCAAAAGCAGCAGCAAGACTTAGCTGCTAAACGCCCATCATCACTGCCTCATCAACAAACAAGTGACCCTCCCAGTGGTGTCAATGGTACACTGTCAGACTCTACACGTAAGGCAGAGGCTGCAGCTGCCGCTGCAGCTGAGTTGGCAGGGAAATCATGCTGGAACCTTCTCGAGTTAGCAGAAGGCCTCTCCTTCCTGAACGACCAGTGCAGGCTTGCCCATGGAGAAGTTTCCCCTTTTTCTGTATTCGTCACGCCGCATGGTAAGGCTTGAAAATAACAAAGGAACCCATTAAGCGCCGACAAGGTACAATCCTGTGTTCCATTGGCCCGAAAAGCTCCAGAATAGGGTCAATGTCTCATCAGTGTCTAGAAGTTTCTTATTTGTGTAGTGGCAGAACTGGACGTTGATGCTGGACTAAGTACTGAATAGGTACGCTTTTGTTTGATCTTTAGGGAAGTGGAAGCTAAGCTCGTTTGTACTGACACGCCCTTTGGAGGAGGTAAGTTGGCCAAGCTTCTACACGGAAGTTCTTTCCAGCGCCAGCGCATCTCAGGGATGGGAACCACCAAGGCCTTCATCAGGATCTCGCCCCGACATTCTTGACAGGTTAGGATTGAAAAGTTGCATCACCGTGTGAGGAAGCATTGGTGCATGACATCTAACAGAGCGTTGCTGGAGCACTGATGTTATGCACGTTTGCGTCTTCGTGGCTGTTGGTACTGTTGAGAGACATATGCCAAAGTAAGCCTTCGCTGAACAGCGACTATGCTGCACTCTCGATCAAGCACATTCAACAGATGGCGTTGCTGTGTATGCTGTCCTGTATTCCGTTCCTTAGGTGGGGGCTTTGCTCATTGTTTGCCTGGTGGCAAGACATTCGCCGGGATCCCTATAATTCAGCTCGCCTTCTGCGGCGTAGTGGCACTGGTGGAAATTCATGCGGCGTTTCTCTGGGCATTAATGATACATCTTTCCGTAAAGCAGTGCATGGACTGGAGCCTCCTTTACAACAGCTGATGCAGAAGATACTTGACTCACGGGGCGGCGCAACGCCACTCTCCAAACTGATTGATGGAGGAGACGCATGTTTCGCAGGCACGCGCTCCGTGATTTCACATTTCTGGCTATTTGCGAGTTTGTCCCAATGTATACGGTTGCTGTCAAGTAGTAAGACAAATGACAGCAATTTTGGTCGCTTTTTCATAAGATCTCGATATTTTGCGCACCTGTTAGCACCAGTTTCATGAGGCGTGCCGTTTATGAAAGTAGCTGCTGCACTGCCGAACGAAACAATGGTTTTGAAATTCTTTGTTTATCTGCAGAATGATGTTTGTACTGGTGACACGTTCTTGCTGGTTTGTTTTCTGGCACAGAATGGTGTTGGAGGCAAGTCGCCCGTTCCGATGCCTGAGTGCTGTGTCCTAGGCGATGCTTGTTGCCAGTTTCTAACATTTATCCGGACTTTTCCCGTCAAGACCCATGTGGACAAGGAAGCTTTTTTTGAGCAGCAGTTGCCCGCAGCCCTTCATCAGCAGCAGATATCTTCTGGCTTGGCCTTGCACTTGCTGCTTCCTGAATTGGCGCTGTTGCTCATGAACAGCAGCGCATCAGCATATCACTGCAGCATTCTTAAGTGCATCATGTCTATGGTTACACCTCTTTCGACTTTAGGATGCTTGCAAACCTGCAAAAGCAGCAGCTCCACGGATGACGATGCCGCATTACCATTACAGCTCTTCTCAGAAGTTCTGGCGCATGCATTCGACAGCTCAGACAGAGCTATTCGGTCAGTCTGCATGTTCATTGTGGCTTTTGAAGGGCCAGTTTGCCTTATCAGTCGCTCAGAGCCTGTGCCTTTGTGTTGCATCAGATTCACTCTGCTATCACAGCTACCTGCAGTGCAGAGTTTGCTACCGGACTCTTTTTTTGGGCGGACTTGGGAGCCCCTAATTGTTGGCCTTGAAGATTCCGCTCCTCCTATAAGGGCATTCACTGCACGGATATTGTCTCTCTATGTATCGCGCTTGCCGCGTGATGCTTCGCAGGTAGGTGGCTTACTGAGACTTACCGACAAGAAGAAAAACAAACCAGCGCAGTAGACCAGCTAATGCTTGCTAGTTGCTCCCGGGACAAAAGCATCTATGCGCCGCCAAGGCGACGGCTTGCCTTTTTGGATTTTCCGGTGCTGCAGACCTCCTCTGTATTTGTTCTGCTTGAACAACGCCTGCGAGACGCTGCAGGGGGAGTTCGGCTTGAGGCTGTCGGCGCTGCGGCTGCGGCTGCAACCAATATGCATGACCGCGGGGCGCGTGGTCATCCTAGTTTGCTAGTGGATATCCTTTCTACATCTCTTCGAGATCCCGAAGATAGTGTTCGACTCGCTGGGTTGGAGGCAAGAACCGCTTTTTCCTAAGCATCAGAGCCACACACATAGTCGGCAGGTTGCACTTTGGCGAAGTCGCCGAGGAGTGGACCACTGCTGAGACTCTTTTTTTTTCTTATTCTTCTGTGACTTTTCTTGCAGGCATGTGTTTACTGCGCCCAATTTCTACCCTTAGCAGGTTTGGTGACTTTGCTTGCTGTCGCGCCTGCGTGTTTCTTGTCGCCCTCGCCGGCTGTTGTAGCCGCAGCTCCGGTTTGTATCCATGCCCTCACGGATGCAGCAAAAGCGAGGGCGGAAGAGAAGCAGCAACTATCGGCACACTTAACGCAAGCGGGTAAGCACCGGCTGGTTTTCTCGTTGCTCACCTAATTGTTTGGCTGCGTTGGATTTGTTTGCTGCGGCATACCAGAAATGTCATGGCGTGTGGGCAAGTGGCGATTGTTCAGAGGCAGAGCAGCCATTTCGGCACGACAGAGATAATTGCAAATCTGCGGACGGTTGGCTAACGACAGTTAAGAGCCTTGGGGTCGTACTAGGTATGCAGATGGGGCATGGGCAGTCTAGAGCTTAACGACGCGACCTTAATTCTACCCGGTAGAAACTAACGGTCGTGCATAGTGGCTGGTATAAGCTTCAGTTGCTCGTGCTCTTTTGCAGGATTCAGCAAACGTGGGGACGATTCGACAAAGGGTGCCCTCCACAAGAACAGGGACAGCGGCGGCCCCCGCCAGAACAGCGCAGGCAACGTGCCTACAGAAGCTGGCAGTAACCCCCTTCGTACTTCTGCACATGCTCCTCAGGCACCTGAAGCTCCGTACTCCAGTGCTCCTCCCAGCCGGTCAACTGATGAGTTTAAAGATGCACGCGAGCCCATCAACTCATGGGGTGCGGACAGTTATTGTCGTCACTTAGTCACCAAGCCAGGAATCCCTGCCGTTTCTGAGCTTTTTAACTTGCTGACCCCTGGAAAGGTGCAACTTCTTATGTCCATTCATTTGCTCTCTTCTGAGTTATTTCACGAACATTAGCTAACGTGGCTGGTTACCGATATTGCTGTTAAAAGAAGTTGTGGCCCACGCCTCAGGTGACGACACAGATATTCCTGCAGATATATGGGAGACCACACCAGATTTCGAAACACCGAGTTTTTCTCGAAGTTCTGGCGGAAGTGACGGCACCAGGGGCGTCGTTTCCAGACTTGAGAGTCACGCAGTGGTCCAGAAAGTCCAGGGCAGCTCAACCGAGAGCAGGGCGTCTCGTGTGCATCCCGGAGCATCTGTGAATCCAAGTAACACCGGCGAGCTATTCAGATCCTTTCCTAACTTGCCAAACAATTCACACCGTAGTAAATGCTCTAAAGCCGGTATGCGTCTCCAGGGAGGAGCCGCACCACCGGAATTGGCAGGGAGTGAGGGCACAGGTGCAACGGGCTCAGAGGCAAAGAGGAAGCCCCGTAATTCAGCCACCGCTACGAAAGCAGGCGATGCGGGAGATTGCTTCTCAGCAGACGATTTCTTTGCTTCTGTGGAAAGAGAGGCAGCCCAGCGGGGTTTTTGACCATGGGAGCTCTGCCTGCTGTTCGTTCTCGAACTCTAGCATAGATGGACGTATGGTGGCGCTCTCCGCGGCACAACAGCAGTGAGCCACTCAAAATTTGCGTCGGTTTGAGAGGGTCCTGAAGATGTTGTGCTTGTTCTTGATTATACACCAGCAACAAGGCAGGCTAGTGTACGTGCTTCAGGAAGAATCCCTCCAAACTGCGCATGCCGCCGAGACAGTCAACGCTTTACGCGCCTTTGAGCATGACAAGGAGCACATCGAGAGGCAATTAGCGTGATAGATATTTCAGGTCCCAAGTCTCAATCAATTTAGCTCAATCCGAAGCCATAAGCTCAGGATGCGCAGCTGCCTGGAGGCTCTTGATAATTGTTGACATGCATCTCTAGGGTGGGATGGACGGCTTCTAGCGGAAGGGCTACAGCGTTGTGGCCAAATATATTGTTATTCCGAGTTGCAGAGCGTAACAGATATTATTTGCCACTGTAGAGCCGAGGAGGCCCGAAGGTGTTCCCTCTCTGCCCCATGTAGTGCTGACACGTCGTAACTCTGGCTTATTAGCCATTCTTCAACACAACAGCAGGACAACAGGCCGCACTCTGCATAGTCAGATAGGTCTGTTCCCCTTTTTTTGGGTGCGTGGAACTGCGGTGGTTTGGACCCGTAAGTGTCCATGAAGCAACCGTGGGCGCCACCTGGGTCACGGCTGCGCGAAGGGGAGTCGGCAAGAGTTGCGCAGGTGGGCGAGGCCGTAAGAACGCAGTCGCAGTTGCTTGTTGCCAGGGTGTGGTGGGCGGCCTCGGTGTTGTGCTGCGATGCACCCGGAGGCAGCTTTTGCAACAGCATGTGCTAGGTTGCCTGTGCGTCCCTGGATGGGTTTCTCCTCGGTATTTCAAAAGGTGCACCTGTTGATTGAGGGCTGGTAGCCTTTCCTACCAAACGCGGAGTGCTCGCCGGGGACGACTTAAGGACGGGCGGAAAGAAATCCATCGAGAGGGGCCTGGTGCAAAGGACCGCCCGAAATCCGCTAAGTCTAATGACCATATCCTTATATTTCCCTTCCGTGCTACCAAAATCAAGGATAGTCTCTCCTTCTAGAGTTTCTCATGTGGTGGTTGGCGCGCTATCTCGTTGTCCAACTTACCGAATTGGTGATCCGGCTCAAGAGAACAAACCAGCCGCAGGGATAAGAGCACTTTCCCAAGGGAATAAAACCCAGGATGTATGGACTAAACTGTATAGCGTATCTCATGATGCAAACGAGCAAGAAGGCGCGTTCGGTAGACTTTACGTGTTGTGCAAAGTGCACTACAGCGTTGTCTGCAAACAGCCTTTATGAGATAGTACACATTGAATTAATACAGACAAGGGCGCAAAGTATGTTTGCTCTGTACAAGGAAATTCAATTTCAAAGGGTTGGATTTGAATGCTCTGCAGCACACTATGGATCAGAGTGTGGGGCTGACAACGCCACTATTGCATTCATCACACCCGGGGAGAATGGAAAGCGTTCCCTTCTTCAGTAGTTAAATCTCAATAAGAACAATGTTATACGTTTTTAGTGAAGAATTTAGAGCCTCCTTCGTATCAAAACGAGAACAAACCCCTATACATGTATCGGAGCTTGACTTGCTCTCAAGGTCCGCCTAGCCCTGTTGAGAGGGCGTTGAACCAGACAGACAACGGCAAAACCGTTCTACGGGGACTGACTCCTCACGGATAATACCGTGAAATATGCCACGGCATTCTGCAAATGTTCTGAAACATCTGCAGTCTGTCCAACGTCCAAACTGCGCCCTGCCGCCGGTTCTGTTCTGCTACTATGGGATCCTGCGTGCCTTCCTGACAGAATATGCTCCGCCTCTCCGTAGGTACTTTCATCCTCTTTGTGAAGGTTTACTGGCGGCGCTGGTGTATTGTCCAGCCCCGCAAGCATTCTAAGGCATGCGTCAAAGTTGGTTGCCGCTGCGCAGCGCGTTGCCGTGCCTCTCAACCAGTTCAGGCTATTCTCTCCCAGTGGCAACGCACTAGTCGGCGCCATGTAGTGCTCTCCATTAGCAGTCATGACAACACGCGAAAATGCGGTAGCCAGAGACTAGGTCATCGAAGGCCAATCTGCTGCCAAGCACGTCCGTTGAGTTACACTAAACGAAATGCAGCATAAAAAGCAGAGCAAGTCTTCCCCACTCTCTCAGTACCCGCACGCCGATGCATTCATCTGACCGGTGAAATCCCAGTGTTAGCAGATGGCATCCACGACTGTGGCCCCAGGATGAGGCGAACTGCGAAAGTCTTACTCTGCGAAGACAGACCGGATCTTCTCGCGTCAAAGAGCGCTACGCCGTGTTTCGCCTAATTCCCAAAGCTTGTACCTCTCAGAGACAAAAGGCTACGAAATCTATTCGGAATCAGCGCGTTTTTTTCTAACGAGAGACAAAGGCCGTGTGACAGTAATGGCGGAGAAGTCATGCAACAATACATGCAGGAGTTGGTGAGAGTGGAAACAGGCTCACGTGCCGAGAATGGCAAGCTAGTCCTGCCTACATGCACAATAAAGGAAGCTGGCTTGCAGATGCAGTAACACTGACCAGTTTGCAAAACAATTTCAAACTAAACGGTATCCCTTAGCTGCCAGGGATCGATGAGGTTGAGCGAGGATAGGCGCTTAATATAACCTCAAAAGCATTATTAAGGCTACCTAGAGGAGAGAAATCGTGCGTAGACACAAATAGTACTGCCACATCTTTCCTGGCCAGTTGTCTGATAGTCGACACAAAGGGGCTCCTTAAGACTCTTCCTCATCGAAGCAACACAGTGCCGAGGTTACAGCAACGCTACGGATGTAGCACCATAAAAGGCGATATTTTGAATACTCCTACCACATGTGCACGGTGTTGGCGATGCGCACGAGGACACAGTAAATCCGCCTCTCCGCACATACTATCGAGCGATGGCAAGAAGAGACTGTGGCGCTGCAGCCCACGCTTGCAACTTTGCGTGGCGATAAAATCATCCACGTCTTGGACAGCTATTTCACACATTCAGCAGGACCCTTTGCCTAGGAAACAGCGAAGACGCCGCGCTTTTGAACAGGTAGGAGATGCCCACTCTTGGGATACTAGTAGCATTGCTGTCAGGGAACGGTCCAGTTTGCAGCAAGTTTGTCCTTTCAGTTTCAAGAAAATTTGTTTATACGGACGACTAAGAGTGCACTAAGTCACAAGCTACAACAGGACGAAGCAAAGCAGTCATTTGACTTCGTATCTACCAATGCAATCTACCTGTACGAACCCACGGGTGGTCTTTGAAAGCTTCGTAAACGGGGGTACGTACATAGTCCAGAATCTAGCGTTCGCAGGACAAAAAGCAGTGATTTATGACTAGCTTATACTTTAGTGCTGCAAGATAAAATGTGCTGAAAACAGCAGACGGAGACCCCAATCTGGACTAAATTCCTTAACACCAGCGACGGTGGTCCCCCGGTAGATTTCAAATAGCGCATCCCAGTCGTTGAATGCCGGGCACAAGGCCATGGATGATAGAGCCCATCTCTGTTTAAAACTGCCAGTTCTCCTGCTCAGTGCCCCGACACATGCGTGTTGCTAAGAGGGAGGGACCTGAGGGCCTCTACAGGGTGATGCCTCACTTGTTTCGGGTATAGTGATACACAGGAACGCGGGCGGGACTAAAGGCAAACACTTCTTGCTTTGCAAGCAGCAGGAAGGCTTTTGTTAACTACTGGCACAAGGAACTAAGGCATAGATTGCCATGTCGGTTTGGCCCACAAAGACAGAGGCCTCAGTGATCCTTTTCTCTCGCAGAATGTCAGCAAGCCTAGCTTGTGTAGGTAAGGTGGTGTGTAGTTTGCATCGCGTACATTGCATTGCAGAGACTAAAGGACCCATGACTTGACACCAAAATTCATGGGAGTCTAAGGTCTTGCCTACCCTGCCTTTCATACACGAAGGGTAGTATGGGGAGCAGCTCTGTGTCATTGAAGAGACTTTTGTATTATGTTAAATAACCTCTCCGCAGTTCATCTGTTTTAGAGTTGCTTCTCTTGTTCGAAAATTGGTGCGAGGTGCCGTAACCTGTGCACTCAGAGATGGAACTCTTTTGAAACATTTGCGTTTTGCCCCGTTAGGAACTGTCGAAGCTTCAATCAAGTCCCTGCATACCCAGCTGAGCGGCAACAGTTCTCATGCTTGCACACAAGGTGCACTCACTGTTTCGGAGAACACGCTTGGCTGGCATCGGTGCTTAGGCTCACGACAGAGCCCCTAAGTCTAACTTGTGGCACTAGCCTTCTGGTCTCATTGCTTTTCCTTTTGTCGTTCCTCTCTAGGGCACCATTGGCTTTGGCGCCAGCTGTCTGCCTTTGTGATTGAGCTCTTCATACTTTTCCTCTGTTTGCTGAATGTCGCGGTACCTAGGACCTCGTTGTTGTGTTAGCATCGAACGTGCACAAGCTGCTCTGCTAAGGTGGTAGCAGAGAAGACGCTGTATGTCGTTGGGGAATCTGCCCACCAACTCCTCTTATACACTGGGATCACGCTATACCTTTGAGTTTCGTGGTCTCTTCTCGCTGATTTCTGCGGTACAACGCCAGTAGCAGATCCTTGACCTGGGGGCTGACGCGAACTGAAGCAATTAGCACCACACTACGCGTAAAACTTGCAAAGGAAGGGAATACTGCACTGTATGCATACTAATTCCATTATAATAGTGCGAAATCCTATGTGTTTCGGGGGGTTGTGGCAATGCTGCTGTGGCGGTGGCAATGTTTGGGGCTGGCGGAGACTCGGTACCTGGGGCTGCTAAGCCCTTTGAGGTATTGTCTACCTATCATGAGGGCTGTCGTATCCAATAAAACCTTCCCATCTTAACTAATCAGCTGATGGTTTTGTGTAGGGAAGTGGTGTTAAGGGGTTACTGAGCATGAGGCAGCGCAATCGGCATTACATTGTGCCCCTGTGGAGCCAACTTTTACGCAACTTCCTGATGATCCGTTAGTGCCGGATTAGACGTATTTGTTCATATACACCCTGTTACTTACGTGTACATTTACACAGCGGGCGTGTTACCTTAGGACGGGACGACCAACTTTGTATCGCGAGACTGCCGAGATCAACAGTGCGATTGCAAAGCATTATTATACAACCACGTGCACATCGTGGTCAAGAGGGGCAGCTCTGAGTCGACGCAACGCGTTTCTCCGTGTGCTACTATTTGCGGGATTTCTGTCGTTGTTTGAGTTATACATGGGAGAGCTGCATTGCGCTTTTCGCGGGGTACTGCGACGGGCAAGATCATTCAAGCACTTGCTGGACCGCTTATTCTGCATTGTTTCCCTGTTTGCACCAGCAAACGGCAGAATCGTACCACTGTTTTCAGGAGAAGGCGGGCAAATGTGCTCACGAAGCCATGGATTTCTTCTGGGTGTTCCTCGGTTTTGTTATGTGCTTATGGGGAGCAGATGGCGTGCAAATAGTACAGCACGTGAGTCTATTTACGCTACTTCAGACGCAAACGTTTGAACGCCGCTTGGAAATAGCCTCTGTTAATCGACAAACTGTCAGTGCGCCACTTGTGCTTTCTACGTAGGATCCTCCTTCTCCGCCTCCCTTAGCCGCACTGCCGTACTGTGAGGTGCGCAAAATGCGAGTTCCCTTCTGCGGACGGTTGCATCTCCCTTTAGTTGGCGCCGATCCACTTTACGGAACAGGCTACCCCCTAGGAATACGCTAAACGTTTTCTTCGCAGGCACTGAGAAGCATAGGGGCTGATGGGAGCGCTAAAATTTTCGGAAATGCCAGAAGTTTGTTGCAGAACGTATTACGGACTACGAGAGCACCGTATACGAACAAGAACCGGGAAGTCCCCGCTCCTTTCGTGATAGCTCTCAGTAGCCCTCTCCAGCGTCCCGCCATACGGACGCTGCTGGGTTGTGCACTGAGGCATTTCGGAGGCACAGAAAAAAAGGATGATGTTGCTCTTGATTCAGGTGAGCAGAGGAGTTGTGAGCAGGCACTTGAAGGGCCTTGGGACCCTTTTTGGTGCCAGCTGTGCATTGCCTCAAATAGATTTTGTGCCCGAGCTCCACTAGATCTAAGTCTTGACTGCGTAGTAGTCACAGTACTGCAGGTGTTTGCAGCAAGACGCATGCTCGCTGATCCAAAATTTACCGTCATAAAGATACGCTGCTTTACCCTAATTTCAGGCGTCGGACTCGACAGGCTCCCAGCTGGCGCCGTGCTTCTGACTCTTGAAGTGCCATCAAATATTGGTAGTGGGCAGTGGAATCACGCCAAAAAGGAAGGAAAGAAGGAAGAGGATCCTTACACCAGTCAGAAAAACAAGGCAGGAGCTCTATTCCACGGACTGTCTGCCACTGAGGGTCCGAGCGGTAATAGCTCCACAGAAGACCTTCCCCTTGCAACTGCTGCAAAAAAGATTTCTGATGGCACTGAGGTCTCAAGGGTATCTTCAAAGAACATGGATGTTTTGACAGGAGGGAACTTCACTCAAGCTGTTGCGCTGGCGGCCATAGAGGCTGCAGATGTCTTGTTAATATCTCTTTTACACGAGGGGCGGCTTTTCAAGCCATGGTCACATGACACTCAGGGGGTTCGACCTTTAGGGGAATTCTTGTGTCTCGGGGATACAGCAGTCGCGGGTGAGGATGCAGATATGACTGCGGTCCCCCGTCAAACTTCGCATAGCATTCGACCATCGTCTGCGAATGAAACTGAGCCCGCGAATCGCCAGGCTTGTCTCCCAGAGCACATTTCAAAACTCCTGTATACAATGCGGCAGCTACTAGAGGAGAACAGAGTTCGCCGAAATGGTGAAAGCGGACAGTTCTCCACCCACCCTCGTGACAGTTCGCACCAACTGGCTCTTGAGACAGGCCGCCCCCAGCGGTTGCCTCGTGTTGTCATTCTCACCGAAGTGAGAGCCTAGAGCGCTTCTCGTTAAGCTTGTTAGAGCGAAGCACTGGGGAACGGATGTGACTGTTGAATGGCGTACTGAGTTTCTTGAGTACCAGTAACTCTCTGAATTCGTGCCATTCACGAGCAACTTTTCGCCATCGCAAGCTTTTAAGTTTAATTCCCAGCTAGCGCTGCGAAATTTGGGCGGAACCAATGTCTTCTTTTTTATTTTAAGCAGGGAAGCGCGTGAAAACATCATTCCATGTGCTGGATTATGCATTGCAGATGCCGGTATCTCCATCATGCGAAGATGCAATTGCCGCCGAAGTTCGGCGTCACCTTGGAACCGCTGATGGTAAGCATGGACGGAATAGTGATACGAGGCGCAGCCCTCTTCTTTACTGACCTGTAGCTCTGAAGTGGCCCACAGTGTGATTGTACTGATACCTTCGAGTACTGCAGACAGTGCTCCGTACGGGGCATGCTGCGGGTTCGTTGTCGGTCCTGCAGTCAAAGTAAGTGTAATAGGCTTGCAACTGCATGGAGGTGGAGAGGCTACTCGAGACGTCTTGGATTCCGTGTTGCGAGGAATTGTGCCCCGGAATACCTCACAGACACAAATTGCAGGTACAGGCCCAGAGCTTGGTTTTTCCGTTGAACGCGATTAGGTTCTTTTTTCCTCCATATTTAGGGCTGCGGAAAGCTTATGCTTGTAGCGACGGCATTAGAGAAAGCGATTTGCATTGCTGCTTGTGTCATTGAATCCTTGGTGCTGATCTAAATTTCTGCAGACGCAATAGAGAATTTACTGACTAGACAACCCGATTCTGCTCCTCCGAGCTCCACGGAATTTGCTGGGTGTGCACTCGCCTGTACTACAAGCGCAGCGGCTTTTAGGCGATCATTGGCATTCGTCAAGGTGCGCTCTCGCCGCCCAGCGAATAGAACTTGCCCTGAATAATGAAGAAAAAGAAGGTACCCCATGTGCCCTTGGGTGAACAAACGCCTTGATTTGCAGTTTTTACCCTTGTCGCTGTTCAGGGACGATTGTGTGAGCTTCGATACCAGGCGGAACAGGATATAGCATCCAAATCGTTTGGCGCTACAGTTCAAAACATTCTTTCAGAAGCACTGGCGCTATACGACTACCAAACCCGGCGATGCCAGGTAGGAAGGAGCCTCGGTGAACCGCACTCGTGATGGATATAGCAGAGGCCACAACAGTTTCCATGCCAGCTGATCCAGTAGTATGTGTTGTTTTCAGCTTTCCCCGGAGCGGGAGACACAGCGCAACGAGCTGCTGCGTTCGTTGGAAAAGGAGCTTCGTATTCTGTACCTCAGGTGCGGTCTCATACGCTTTATGAAACTGCTCGTCGCAGTTTCGTAAAGTATATGAATTAGAGTCTGCGTTTTGCCGCTACTTTTATTGATGTGAATCTGCGGAAATTGGTACGAACGTAGGCACTGCTTGGCTTGTGCAATTCAGGAAAGCTCTGCACATAGAGAACAGCGCGCGATTGAGGCTCCGGGCAGAGCTAGTAGCTGCATTACAGAAAGATGCACGTGCCTTCGGATCACACACTCCAGGCATCGTTAAAAAGGTCTTTCATGCATTTGTTTTCATAGCTAATACAATATGCAGAGCATTCATGAAGCGCTGCTGGCTAACTCTCAGCTTGCGGGGCAAGCCTTAATCTGAAGTCTATACACATGGAGCTCATTAACTATTCGCACACTGTGAATGCCTTGGCTTCTCAGGTGCTAACTGCAATGGACGAACAGTTGACAGAATTACTACCCCCTGTCGCCGTAAAAATGGCTAAGAAGTTCAAAAATGCAGTTTCTGAGAGTCAGGCAGTGCCTGGTAACTCGCTGTGGCAGCCAAGTCTCTCAGATATCTCTGAGGCATCGGTTAGGTCTGGTCGGGATGCCTGGCTTTGCCACAGCCTCTGCACTTCCTTGTTTGATATTCATATGCTCCTCCTTCAAAAAGCTGCTAGGGACTTCTCGGCTATAACGCTGGGCTTTTCCAGGTCAACGCTTGCTTCGTTGCTCCGTCAGCAGCAGGTATGTTTCAAAAGAATATTACAGTGTTTCGTGGAGTGGAAGTTTTGTCACACAGGTCCCATCGGCTCTGTTCAACAAACGAAACTTCCTGTTCGCTGACGTATTTGTCAACGTATTGTCAACTTATTGTAACTGTCCGCATACACTTGAATATGTTTTTCAATAGATGACTGCTTTACAAATCTAAATTAAAAGTATCACCCGCCAGCGACGTGTGCGCTTGCAGAGCCGTACATGGCTGGGCATCTCACTTCGGCCGTCTCTGTCCATAGCCAGTTTACTACGCTTGCGTGGAAGCGGCAACCTTCAGGGTTATTCGCGCTATAACGCCGGACCGATTCAGCTGATCTTCGGGTGAGGCCATTAGCACACTGGACTTAGCGTTGCTTAGTAAAGCTTGTGCTCTGAAGGCTGCGGAAACACTCCCCCAGTTGACGGCCTCCGACTCGTGTAAACGTATTTTATGTCTGTGGTAATCAGTTTTACGAACGACGGTGAAGGATTGGAGCGGGAACGTCAAGCAGCTTTCCGTTTGCAGCCAAAAATACACTTTGACGTCGAAGTCGACTAAAGGCCACACGGCTGTGTGGCCGTAGCCGCTGTCATCCGTATCGTCCTCATGCCTCTGGAAAATGGTTACGAAAAACGCCGTGAGATTATTGCCTGCCGAATGCATGAAAGGTGCGAGAAGGGCAGATTTAAGGAATCTTGTTTCAGGACTGCAGTGGGGCGTGACCTCCACAACGGGCTCTTCGGGATAGTTGATCCTGACAGTTTCAAGCAGGAAAGTGCGCTTGCCCGCACTGCCACTTTTGTCAACAGTGAAAACAAAAAGCATTCATTACTCCGACGCGTCTGTCTACAACGTGGTGTGCATTGAGAGTCTGCATAACAGTTATGTTGTGAGCCCGCGTGTGCTCAGCTGTAAACGTGCATTGAGTACTCGTCTAAAGTAGTAGAGGCACTCAGCGAACATGAACTAGTGAGCAGAAGGCCTGCCGCTAGACAATGCTAGAAGGCTGGGAAAAGCGACATCACTATCCTGTGGAAGCTACAACGCGCCCTTCGGTTAATGCTCGAATGCGCCGCGCATGTATCGTGCAACGCACTTCATGGGCCCAAAATATCCGAAAGCTTGCCATCCCCACTAATGATAAAAGTAGTGAGGGCAGCTACGAAGTGAACTGATCCAGTGCACCAAAATGAAGGGAATTATCAAACAAGGGCCGCGGCGGAGTAGCCTTTCATACTACTCTGCCTAGGCCCGATGCGTTATGCGACAAATAGTCAGAGCAACTCGTTTTGCTAGTAGCGGTTCAAGGATGGCAAGAATATCAGAGCTCACGGCGACCCGATGGTGAGCGCAATAAAGTCACGTGGAATACGAGAGCAGCGACAAACTCCGGAATCGATTGTCCTACTAATGAAAAGTTTTATTGTTTGCCTATGGAGTGAACTGGACATTGGGTTAAATTCTTCAGTGAATATGTGAAGGGAAGCCTCCGCTCGAAAAGCGCGACTGGGAAAGAGGATTTTGACCCCTCGCTCCTATATCGGCTCGAAAGACGCAGCATATCGAGGCTTCAACCTTAGTATGTAGCCACGTGGATTGCGTATTGTTCACGGAATGTGGTTCGTGTGGAAGCACCGTGGCACTTGCAGAATCACAGGTGCAGTCGCAGACCATGGAAGATCGCAGTGTGTCTGGAACCGCTATATGTGAGGGAAGCTGAATCAATTAGACCCATTTTGGTTACCTGCAAAAGAAGGTTTTGTTGTGGCGCACACAGCAACGAGGCCTCTAGCCCTCTAGCCAGCATCCCTCAGCAGTTTGCCTGCCCCAAAATTCCCCGGAAGAATCTAAGAGGAGCAGGATTCAGAGTTTCTTGCGGCAGCTGCCCTAAAACAAATGCTTCCCTTTTTTTCAAGTACTATTGTATTTTTGTTTGACACGAAGTGCAGTCACACGTTAGTGGTAGCAGACTATGAGCAGCTTGGCGAACGGCCGCCGTTTTGTGGTGGTTACGCTCATTGCAGTTCCTAGCTAGCTTGTTACTTCACCACCAAAATGACACTTATGTTTTAAAAGGAGGCTGTGTCGCTCTCTTGATGGAACTGGCAGTGAGGCTAGTGCCAACGAGCGAACGTGCCCTTCCATTGGTCGTGTGTTCGACAATCCCTGCAGTTGCTCCCGGTCCAGCGTCTAGCGGTCTGACAGCTATGCGCAATATTCATGCAGTTATTATACCCATCTGAATCCTTTGCACGTGCTTTAGCGTTTATAATTCAGAGTATTTGCTTCTGGCGCACATTTGTCTCATCCCAGTCGTGTGCCGACATCAATGCCACAGCGGCCGCTCAATGCAGCATTTGTATCAGGCTATTATTAAGTGAAGCACCCCCTGAATTTTTCTTATGCGCATCATGTAAAGCAGGATGGAGCCCCGCACTATAAATAGCCTTTCTTTCTCGGCACGGCGATCATTTTATCAAGTGCTTCGGAATGTTACATGGCTGCCACTAGAAATAATTAACAGCAAACGAATGCGGTTAATGACTGTTAAATAAGTGATGATAGTGCTTTTTCTGCTTTGTGCCACAGGAAGACGGTTAAGTACAGCTGCTCCAGCGGCCCAACGTGTGTGTCTTGGAGCCAACCAGGAGCCAATCAGCACGTAGAATAAAAAGCGCAACGAATTCTCGTATGCTTACCAACATTTCATAATAGTCTCTTGCTTACTGTGAGCTTTTATACCAGGAACTGCTTAGAGTTGGCTTGCAAGCCCGTACGTTCAGTGAAGCTGCTGTTGCCATCGTGGTCAGATGGGGTCTCCGGTGCGCGCCTCCCAGAAAAGCAAGAAAGGCTCCCCAAAAAATTAATGGCTTCATACTGGCTCGACAATGTACAATACATTATAGTCATATTACAGAATGCTAAAAGGAGAAATAAAAACGCGTGATTCCTTAGTGCAATTGTGCTAGCCACTGACTGTGCCTCTAGCGGACCGCAAACCTGCACAACCCTGTGTGCTTTCCAACTCAAGGTCCCATCATTTGCAGCAACGAAGATTACTCCTTGCTTTTTGGCAATTGTTTGGCTTTTAAAAAGTATTTTTTCCTTTGTTGCATTGCATAACCTCATTTCTCTTTGTATTCACATTCAAAATGGCTCGAGCGTTGTCGCTGGTCGCTTTGGGCTTGCTTTTTTCCCTTCCTCCAAGCTCAGCCGTTAGGACGAGAGTCCCAGGTAAAACAGATGCTTAGATACATATTTGAGTAGCTTACCTGGTGCCAGTTCTCGGGGCTAGTGTACAGAACGGCGAGGGGCACCTGCCACGGCGCCGCTGGTTGAGGTAGTTCTTGAGCCTCCATACGTTATGGTACCTGTGATGAGGGGGTCGTCATTACTGGGGAATCAAAGGCTTTGAGCAAAACTATGATCTATATGACTATCTGCTGTGCGCCGCGGGACTCTATAGTTCGCGAGTTCGCTAGATGGGCACCCAATTGGCTCGATTCCTAAGGGTCATTTTTGTTCTTGAGGGAAACATGGTCCAGTTATGGGGTCAAGAAGTATCTTAAGCCTGCTGCTACCTCGCGTACCATGTTTCTGCGCTCTTGTTAATTCAGGCGAAGATAGCTTCTCTCCTGAATCTGGCGTTCTCAGTGGGACAGATGCGCCGGAACGACGTCCCAGTAAGCCTACTCAAATTTGTTGCATCAGCTGTAATATGTAGTAGAGTTTCTTGCCCCTTTCTTTTGAAGATGCCATGAGGACCTGCGTGACGACTTTTTGTGTCCGCGCAGTCGTGCCTGGACTAGTTGAAGGTAACTGCGGCAGGCTGACGGTTCGTAACGGCCTGAGCGTGGATGAGACCATCAAAGTGACCAGCGCTGGATGGACGAAGAGCGAACGGGACTTCATTGTCTCCCTTGTTGCCGACGAAACGCGCAAAGTTGTTCAGCTGAGAGAATCAGAAGGTGCATCCGGCGCCAGTGGCCCTGGACCCGCGCCAGCTGAAAAGCCTCCAAGTGGCCAAGGAAGCGCTGAGGAGGCTCCTAAAGGGGAAGGTGGACAGGAGAAGCCGTCTGTACCCTTGATTGCTGTTCGCATCCATGGATCTGGCGGCGACAAAGGGGAGAGCGCTCCGCAGTCGGCTGTTCTGCTTTACGGAAATGATGAAAGCGAGCCTACGGAGGTTCCCCTAGAAACAGCAGCTGGACCGACCACGCCACTCATGGTACTCATTACGCAGCAGAACCCAAAGGAAGTGGAAGTCCGTGTTCTTGCTTGGATATCTACGTAAGTTCACCCCCTTTGAGTTGCAGCGTCGTTCTGGTGTATATTCGTTGGCAAGTGAATATTTGTGTAGCCGGAGAGGCGTTTCGCGGATCTTCAAGTATAGTGACTTCTGTTCTCTCTGCAGGGACGCTACAACTGGAAAGGGCTCTTGGAAAGAAAATTCCGTGGTCGTTGGCAGCTCCTTGAGCGGGCGCGACCTTACCGTGAACTTGAGCGACTGTGGACCAAGCTCCCTCAGGGTTTATGGCTCGGCATCAGCTGACCTTGTAACTGTCAAGGAGGGCATGTGTGAGGCAGACGACCCAGAGTTGATCGCGCTGACTCGGCCTCATACATCGGCAGCTTCTCCGCTGCCTGCAGAGGAAGGAGACGTAGCGCAGGACGCCCAGCAGAGCGCAGGAGCCCAGCAGGAAGCAGAAGCCCAGGAGGTTGGAGAACCCCAGCAGGAAGCAGCTGCTGCAGAGCAAGGAAGCAGCGCTGCAGAGAGTGACACTCAACAGTCATCCTGAAGGACTGCTTAAAAATGTGCAGTGTTGATCTGGAAGAGGTTCAAGCAGAGTGACGCAAAGACGTGTCGCTTGCTTTGATGTTGGCTTCCGGAGACGAATGCATGCATTATTTTGGCATTTTCCCATTCGCGGAGCAGCGGCTTACAGGAGGATGACACGGCTTTCATTGTGCTTCATGACGCCCACTGTTACACACCTTCGCCATTGCTCTTTTTGGAATTTGGGTGTCCGGCATTTTTTTGGCCACACAAACGCACTTCCTCACATCCACCCAGCCACATGTACACATGTACACAAACACATGCAAACACAACGTGCATTCACTGTGAAGTTGCCGTGTGGCAGCGCTCACGGGGGGAAGGTAGCGGGGGAAAGGCAGGTCCCCCGCAGCGGTAGATGCAGGTTTATTCTACGGCAGGTAGAGGTTGCAGCGAATGGGGGATTCGTTTGCTGAGTAAATTTCATGCAGGTCAGTGCCTTACTAGAACATGAATATGGTCCCACAGAGAGCTTGTTGTAAGCTATGGATGCTTACCTTGCAACAACCATATTTGGTGCCGGGTTGCGCATTTTTACTTCGTCTTGCCAATGTTGCTTCCACATGGGTAACCTGGTTTGATGGGCATTTGAGTGGAATTGTTGCTACGCGTCGGTTCTTGTAGATGGCGCAGTTGCGTCTCGCAAGCAGACTATACTTTAGGCTGCTGACCAGTTCGTGCAGTCCTGTAGATTTGTAGCTGTCAATAGTTCTTGAATCATGTAGCTTTGAACATCCCGCTCAGCCTCTTGCAAGAGGGATAAGGGTTTGGCTGACTTGTGAGGTGGCCTTTGTTGAGGTTAGCCGGCCACACGTACTGTAGTTGGAGCGATTGGCGGCAGATGGCTAGCAGTGCAAGGTCTACTTGGTGGTACGTCACGGCAAATGTGGCACTGTGCGTGTGAGGGTGCAATACCGGCAGCTGCAGCTTCCTTACCATCTAGTACAGGGTAGTCGCTCACACGTTGCACAGTGCCTGTATACGCTCTGGTTTTCGGTTGCTGACCGTTGTTTTTTTTTCGCGTAGGTATGTTGAGAGTTTTCGAGAGACTAACCAGTGGGCTGACAGCACTGGGGATCCACAACACCCCAAGCGTCATTGCAGTGCTTCCCCAAAGTCACTAACAGTGAGCGGCTGGATCTAGAAAGTGAACTAAGTTTGAAAAATTACAAGTTCATTCTGCTTCTCCAGTGGCACGACCAGAGTGGTAGGATCGACCTACAAGCCCAGTTGGCTCCAGGCGCGGTGAGGTCGTCCCGCCCCTGATGGCTCTGGGAGAAAGTACTTAGGTACCTTGCAGGAACTTCCACGCGGGAGAGGGATACGGCTAATTAGTGACTGAAGTATTGTGTCAACTGTTAACTACAATGGTGCACCGTATATCACCAGGATGGACGAGAAGTTCAGTGACCCCTTGCATTACAGGGCTGACTCTTCGTAGTTACTAAAAGTTGCTATTTTACATTCTTTCGTGCGGTAAAAAGTCAAGGAAACTCCTTCCCCAAGAATCTGCAAAGCAGGTGCCATCTCACGGAAGATTCACGCCGCATCGATGCGTCCCCAGATCGCGTTGCTCACGCTGAAGCGTAGCTAGAGCTTTTGGAGAAGATGTTTTGTTAATTTTAGCATAACTTTAAATGTGCTCAATGTAAGGAATTTTGGGTGGAGCACTCTACGGCGTAAGATGGCTGTGTCCACTAGGTCAACGACCTTCCCCCACTTGCACACCAGAGATGCATCGCTGTTGGGTAGCCTCTCCAAGACAGAGTAGCTGCACTCGACCCCTGATGCAACTTCCGCTTACTTCTCTGGCCCCTCAGTCGTTTTTTTTGTGTTTTTATATGGCACACAATGGTGTGTGCCTCGTCCCAAAGAGTGGTTAGCGTGGCGTTGCTGCAGTGGAATTGGAGTTAGGCGTCACCTCGGCGGTCCCTAGACCTGTGGCAGGCTGTGCCCTGCTTTCCAGGACATTTCGCACTATCCACAAGCATATCGCTGCTACTGATATGCTGTGTTGGCATGTGTGCTCAGTTATTAAGTTGTTTCACGGCCTGAGCTGGACCGGAGCAGTGGAGTTGTCTTGTGTCCCAGCTCCGACTTCTCTGGGGGCGCATCGGTGTGTAGCGACTTTGCGCGAATCCTTTGCGGGACTTTTTGGCTCAGTCCGGACATATTGAAGTTTGTGTGTATGCAGCTTTTTTTTCTTCCTCAAGACAGGGACGTTGTGGACTACTTCGCAGCACCGCATCTCACGTCCTCCTCCCCTCCCTCGGCGTCACGTTGCGGCCATGCGTGCAGGCTTTTGAAGGCTATCATCTCTCTTTAGGGTGGTAAACAGCGTGATAGCTGTGTGTTAATCTATAATTATATTGTTGCATCGACTTTTCTAATGGACGGGTGGAGTGGCAGGAAATTCGCCCGTTTTGTGGTCTGGTCCAGCCGGCCATCCGTGGTCTCTCCGCCGATCTCGGGTGTGCTGATTGGGTTCTAGTCTAGTTACACAGCGTGGCCTTGATCAGAAGGGCCTGGCAGTTAGCTTGAGTCTAGAGCTATATTGGTCGTCGGTTGCTGTGCAGCATCATAGAGCTGCGGCCCAGGCAACCACATCTCTCATCGACGGTAGGCGAAGAGTCGCGGCGACTCGCAGTTGGTGGATAGTAACGAACTCATCCAAAAGAAGGTTTTTTTTGGTATTCATACGGTGGACAGCTGTCCTTTTCGGGGTGGTGCTCTTCGGCGTGACACTGTGTAGCTGAGGATGGTCGTCTCACCCCCACAGAGGCGTCGTAACGGCCATAGAGCGGTAGCGGTGAAGATGGTCAGTGGGGCCAAGGGAGCAAGCAGACTGCAGCAGCTGGGTTGGGAGCGTGCAGCAACTAGGCACGACATGTCTACTTTGAAGACGGCGAATGCCTCCCAAGGAAGTCCCCGGAGTACGGACGGGGATTTATGCGATCCTGGCTTTTTATTTTCCGGTAGAACCCTTCTGGGACTACCCGTTTTCGGTGGGCCAAGTTTAATTGAATCGCAAACTCCCAGACAGCTGTACGGGACGGGCGTCCTACAGGACGCGGGACACTTCGTGGAGGAGGCGGCTGGTGGGGCAGGTGGTGATCCGAAGACATTATCTCTTCAGACCATTCTGCAACAAATGCATGCAAAATGGGATGCGGTGTATGGTGGTGGGGCTGTGAAAGGCGGGGAGGAGGCCAGTGGGTTTGGCTGTGAAGCGCAGGGGACTTGCGGAAGTTACAGAGTTGGCTTTATAGGCAGTGCAACAAACGGAACAAACGTAGTGGGGGGTTCAGTGGGCGAGAGGTCTCATCTGCGGGTAAGTAGGAACTATAGCAGCTTGCTTGTTCATCTCCATGCTCTTTTGGTGCCTGACCTAACATGGAGCGGTTGCTAATTGTATTCGGTCTTGTGTTTGGGTGGCGACGTTGCAGGGGAAGGAGGTTGCTGGAAAGCAAGAGATGGGGATCTTTCAGTGCAGCGGGGATGAACCGTCTCACGAAACTGAGGGACGCAAGGCGCGGGGACTGACAGTGGAGACGTGGAGACCTGTGGTGGAGAGCTCGGAATGTGGCGTTGCTGCAAAGCATGCAACAGTCGATGCTTCGTCGGCTTCACACCAAAGGCCTCAAACGAGGATTGGTGAGGTGCACAGGCGGGTGGGTCAACCCACTCCAGACGCTAAGTACTTGCGCTATGCAACAGCGTGCTGCCAGGATAGAGGCAAATTGGTGCGGATGCAGGACCAAGCAAAAGCAAAGGGAAGCCACGATGCCAGTGACGCGTTAACGGGAAGCATGCTGCCAGTGAGGGAGACATTGGCGCGGCCATCACTCCCATTAGCTCGACATGAGTCCGTAGCCTTGCAGATGAAGAGTTCTATTGAAAGTTTGTATGATGACACTGTTGCTACAATAAGCTCCTCGGAGATGTGCCACACTGACGGTGGTGAGAGCAACTGTAGAAGTAGTAGCCCGAGCGGTGGGCCAAGCAAGAGTGAAACTGGAGCTGACGGGTTCGTTTGCACCGCTCATGTGACAACCAATGCCTGTCGCTCTACTGAGAAGTCGAAGACTTGTTTATCCCTCCCTAGAGAATCATGTGGTAGGGGTGCTGGGGAAGACCATTTTTTCACTATTCCGTCAGCCCATGGAGATACTGAGGGAGAATGGAAGCAAGTGCATCGCATTATTGAAGATTGCCGACGGGAATTGGGTGGTACTGTGCGAGGTGAGAGACTAATGCAGAAGAGACCGTTCGACGAGACGAACAGTACCGCGTTGAAAGGGAGCGAACAGTCAAGAGGCGTTGTGTTCGTTGTGCGGGAAAACTGGGAGGCACTCACTCTTTACTATTGCTCGAGTAGTGGAGAAGTGCGTGCAGTTGCTTCGGAACTAAGTCGTGTCAGCACGCTGAGTAGTCCGCCAGATCTGTGCAAGGAACTACCAACCATGACAATCGGTGGCTCGGGCTGTAAGCAGTGTCATGCGCGGCTAGGCCGTGCCTGCAACGGCTGGTGGAGGTCGCGGTATGTTTTGTCGCGCGTGACGGTTACACTTGCGAATCAGCCTTCCACTGGGTTTAAGCCGCAGGAACACGCAGCTCTTGGTGGCTATGGACGTTATGTTGCTGCTGTTAATGATTGGTCTGGAGACTGGTCTGAGTCGAAGACTAACATGGAGCGGCGGCGAGGAATGCAGTCACCTCTTTCCTCCGAGCCGCCTCCAGCTGCCTCGAACGGTTTGGAGGCATGTGAATACACAGACCAGACGTCTCTACAGAAGGGTGCTGAGGCATTTGCAGCACCAACAGAGGTACTGGGGGATAACGAGACAGCTGTGCACGCGCCGAATCAGTTTGTAAATCCACCGCAGAAGTGCCCACCGAATGGAGAGCACAGAGACATGTCTACGTACAAACTCAAGGAAAACAGTGACCTCGACGTAAAGGAGGTCGCGACGTTGGAGCCCAAGGGTGTGAGCGAATCTAAGGAAACGAGCGTTTTGTCAAACTGTACCGGCGGCAAGCCTTTTGAGACTACAGAGTTCGGAAGAGACCCCTTGGCGTTTCCGGGCGGAGCGAAGGATCCGTCTTTGCGAACAGAAGATAACGCGTTTGTCGGAGAGCAGGAGAGCGGTTATGCAATGAAGGAAGGCAGTTTGTCGCCAGAAGTTGTCTTGTCAGACTTCTTTAGCGACGAGCTTTCCATTGGAGTGCGCGCAAGGAAGGCGCCTGAGACTACAGAGAACAGCTCAGGCGACGTGCGGAAGCCACTGCAATTGCAAGAACCAAACACTTGCGACTTTAAAGATGAATATGGGAACGACACGTGGGCGATTAATGACAGACGGAGCAGACTCGCTTCTCTGCTTTCGGCGCCCTGTGACAGCTTTGAGGGGTTCCATTCAGGCGAATGGAGGGACGAGCCGACCAGTGAGAAAAATTCACTGGATGAACCGTCGTCCAATGCATTGGTCTTTTTAGACAGCCGGGGGTCAAAGTCACAGGAAATGCCACATGAAGGCAGTTCCTTTCGAGTGGCCAGGCAGCGGCAGCGCTATGGTACGGGGGAGCCGATGTGCAAAAGCCGAGCCCACCGTTACGCGGGACCCTACGGAGGCAGAAGGAAGAAGATGAGGAGACCTTCAAAGTCCCAGGCGAGTTCGCGGGAGTCAGCAGAAGGGGCTTGGAAGACACTAGCACAGTGTTATGCTGCATGTGCTCAAACCATCGGCCTGAAAACAGTGGCTGATGCGCAGAGCAGCAGCCTAGGGATGTGTGGGGAGGAACGCGAACTGGCGGAAGAGTTCCTAGATTTCGTTTCCCATGTAGCTCCGGGCGTACTGAAGGCATTAGGTGACACCCATATAACGCGCCTCAGGCAGCGGAAGCCTCATGCCACGGATTACATGCGCGACGACCAACTCCCACTTCTGTCCCATCAGCAAAGCAAGCACAAGCAGGTGAAGCTAACGCCGCAAGCCGTGAGTGGAACAAAGCGGCACATGCAGTGTTAATCCGTGTCAAGTACGTCCCTAAGAGCGTCGTATACTCAGTGTGCTGCTGTGTTGTGCGTAGCGGTTGCAGGCATAGCGCATGGAGGCCCAGGTTGTTTCTCCACGCTGGTTCCTCGTGTCCACAGAATTGCCCAGAGGACCGAAACTTGTGGAGATTGTTTACCAGCCGACCAGGGGATCGGTGACTGGAGGGTTTGATGTAGTACCTCCGTTGATCACATGCCGTGTCACCTACCCTACGGGCGGCTGACCGCAAGTGCGGCGGAGCTTGTGGGTGATAGCCCAGGTTTCAAGAGCTAGAAGGAAGCGTTTGTCCTAACGTGACAAGGCAGTCCCAAAGAGGAGTTCCTGCCAATTGTGGAGATCTGCTATTTGCCAATTCCAGCTGCGCGTATCGGAGGGGTGCCGCCAGCCTATACGTGTATGCAAGAACGGTTCCTAGAGAGGAGTCGTCGCTCTTGTGTTCTACAAGGGTAGGACTGTCTGGAAAATGCACTATGTCTTTGGTACGGAGAGTGCTCGGCGATGGCTCGCTGTTCGTTCCCGAAGTGGAGCTGTACTCCCATCAATAGACACAGTGACGCTCGCAGAATAGAGATGTTCCGCTTGAGCCCAGAGCAAGAGTCACGCTGCACGATGCAGCACGTATTTTAAGGTTGACGACAGACGGGGTCGAGCTAAGGTCACACGGACCGGACGTGAATTTGATCCTAAGCATTGCTCATTGGCAAAGGAAGCGCATCGACAGTTTGGCGGGGATGCAGGAACTGGCGTCAAAAGTTCCTGCGGAGCTATTTTACCCCGTAGATGTTTTGGTACAGTCTGGACCCACGTGTTGCACGTGGGCACAAGTATATAGAGGGACGTCGGCTTTTTCACCTCTGATGTATACTGAAGTACTCTGCGTGTTGGTTGGGGGTGCTCAGCACCAGAACATATTTAAGACACTGTGTAGAGCGGCGGTTTGTGCGCTGCTTCAGTGCAAGTAACCGCAAGCGTTGTTTGTGGGCAATGGGATGGTGTGTTCGTTGGATGCAGTCAAGGTATGTGGAAGTGATTACGTAACGGGCCCGACAAGGACTCGGACGTGATCCAGATCTTCGATTTGTCGTGAGGTAAAGTTCTCCAGCGGCATATTTTTGTTTTTTCGTGCAGGCATCTGCGCCTGAGGGCCTTCGTTCAGCGGAGGCGCTTACGTGACACGTGGTAGCCAGTGTCCATGGTGTTTCGTTTGATGTGATGTGATTCCTGTTTGTGTTCTGGGCGGTGTAGTTGTGGCGTTTTTTAAAAGTGCTAGCTCAGGGGACTAAACTGGAACGACAGCTTCACAGTGGAGTCGCTATGCTGGCGAACAGAGCTGTTGACTGTTCACTGTTCACGAGCGCAGCAGGAGCGGCCAGAAGTATGATGAAAACAAGTTTGGGTTTTCAGCGGTCCAGAGTCGTCTAGTGGGACGGCTGTCACCGCACTAAAGCTCCCGCAGAAAGAAGGGAGCAGCCTGTTTTTCATGAGCAGGCGGAGCTGTTTGCTTCGACAGCGTTGTGAGGTCCCGTTTGTTAAGGGAAGCATTATCCTGGTGCTCAACTGCGCGAACTACGCCGACTGGTTTGTCGGCGAGCGACCAGCACAGCACAGTGTTACTGGCCATGTTTTTGTTTCAGTACATGGGTGCTTTTGTTGCATTTTGAAGCGTGCTTAGAGAGAAGATGAGTTCCTCCAGGCCTACGTTGTGTTCAGCTGTGCTGATTTGGCGCAAATGGCTGCGAAGTAGAGATGATGCAACCTGGAATCTCCAGCAGTTGCCGCTTAGGCGGCATTTTGAGCTGGACCGGGTTGTCAGGAGTCCGGTTGTCAGGGGCCAAGGGGTTGAGGACAGTGCGTTGCTTGGGTCAAGTTAAGATAAATCCAGTAACGCAGTGGCACGATAAACGACAGACGCAGCCACTTTAGCATTAATAAGCGTCGAGACTCCACTTTTGGTCGGTTGTGCGGATTTTACAGGGCAGCTTGACAGCAACAAATTGACGATATGCAGAGTCTGCAGCGTGAGCTAACTAGTACGTAGCAGTGAATATGGAATGACCTGCACCACTGTTCACGAATCCAGCAGTTGCGTTACTCTGCAGAGAATAGAAAGAAAGATGGTAGTCTGCGTCTCCAGAAGTGAAGGCTAGGGTACCGACGTGGCTGTGGGGCTGCAACCGGTAGATTTGGTGTCCGCACAGCTGCAAGTACCAGGCGTCCTTATAGAAGTCATTTGCGGCTGCAGTGGGCTTCGGAGAAGTTGAGAAGCTCACTGACACCGTGGGGACGGCACTAAGCAGGAGTGGTGGAACAGTGCAGGTGACTCATGTGTTCTCAGCAACAGATATTTTTGCAGTAGGTTATCGTCATCGTCGCTTAAGGGCAACAAGGTATCCTTCTCTTGGAGCAGCGGCGTGAGTATGCTGGTGGGTTCAGTGTGTTCCATCAAGGCGAGGCTTCACAAGGCAGCAGGGGACGCCGAGGAAACGCAGAAGCTGAGCTTGGCTCTGAAGTCTTGCTTATCGACGCCTGAAGGATTGCGAATCCTGCACAGTCAGGGAATGGTGTGCTACTTTAAGTGAGAAGTACTTCAACGGTGTAGGTGGGAGATGCGTCTGAGCTCGGTGCACGGATTACTCGGCATTGTCACCTTGCATATAATGCGAAGGTCACTGTGGGGTAAACGCTTTTTCGAGGTAGGACATTACAAGTGGTTCAGCGTCTGAAAAGGCAGTCCCTCCCCAGATGATGCGCATGGTAGAGTTTCATCGGCCAGCATTGTTGGCATATCCTTGCTTCACCGGATCTGTAGAACGGCAAGGCAGGAGTGGAAGTAACGTGGGCAAGCGTCATGTGAATAACGCCCAAGAAAAGCCGTTCCAAACCACTCTCAGAACAAGTTGGAAAGGGATGTCCGCTCGTGGAGGAGTTTCCGACGGTGGATGGGGGATATCCGTAACAACTCGAGTCAGCTTCAGAACTGTCAAGTTGTAAGAGCTCCCGCAGCATGCGAAACACATTTTCCACCGAGCCTTTGAAACGTCTCTTTCTGGATAGACGGAACTGTCAAAGCACGGCAGAAGTGCACAGAGCAACCTATATATGAAGTATGGGAAAGCGGCAGCAGGTTCTAGGTGCCTGACGTCACTCTTCTGGTAAGGCCGCCGCATATTACTGCTGTCTGGTATTTTCTGTTGTGAGTGAAGTTCGCAGCATCATTCTTTCCGTCGGGAAATACTGAAGGTATGTGTTGTGTATGCAACTGTAAGTAGCAGGTGCAGTGGCGGCGGAATGTATTGTGTTTCCCTAAGTGGGTGCTTTTTCCGTCTAACGGATTGCTGCCGTGCTGCCTCGTTTCTGACGTCCATTCCGGTGAAGCCCATTCGGTACATTGCATTTCATTGCATGATCACAGCGCTGTTGTACATTCGGTTCGTTCGTGGGAACGCACGCGTTCGTAGTGAGAACATCTCAGATCCACCACAAAGGGAACTTCCAGTGTACTTTGTTTTGTTTGTTCGTTTGTGGATACGCGTTCCTGATCAACGTGAGAGAAAGCTAGCTGCCAAGGAACTTTATTGCTCTATTTGTAAGTCGCCAGTTGCATGTTTTGCATTGCAGCGAGTGATTTTAGCCGGCTTCTTCTGCCAAGGTACTTCACTGTTCTGTTTGTGAGTCGCCAATTGCATGTTTTGCATTGTTGCGTGATTTTAGCCTGCTTCTGTCTTTGTGTACGACGAGCTTCAACGCATTCGGTAGCTACGGCGAATGGGTTGCAAGGCGCGGTACTGAAATGCATTGCATGTTAAAACTTAATGAGCCGGCAGGAATCGGCTGCAAATAGAAGAGCTATTTAGAGCTCTGATTGTGAACTGGAGCATGGAGGCCGTTTTGATTCTCGATGCCGTCATAGAATTGCGGCGAACAGCTCACTGGGAACGAGACCGTTTGCGGATCGTTGAAACGGGGGGCAAATTGGAATATCCCTTTTAACATCGAAACGCATTGGCTGTTTTCGAGCCAGATTTTGCCGATTATGTTGAGGTAAGGGTAGGGCGGTTAACTCAGACGAGCCAAGCGGAAGTGTAGTGAGCGTTTAGAAGGGTTATCTTTTTCAGTGGAACTTTTGACATAAGTAGCACGAGAGCAATCGAACGTTAGGAAACCACATGTTCAGAGGATATTCGCAGGAGAAATCGAGCTCAGTACAGATGTTTTGACAAGAGGAGTACGGCAGTAGATGCTCCAGGGGTTTCCTCGCTGTGTATTCGAGTAATAAATCTGGTGAAAATACATTTCAGACGAGGAAGATGAGTAAAAGATGCCTGATCTGCCTGACTGCAAGGTAGCACGCCACTGCAGTTAGCTTAGCACGTCAGGAAACCCTAGACAACTGTGAAAGACGAAGAAGACGAGCAGTTGCGTTGGG
Source organism: Eimeria tenella (assembly GCF_000499545.2). Classification (NCBI taxonomy): domain Eukaryota; phylum Apicomplexa; class Conoidasida; order Eucoccidiorida; family Eimeriidae; genus Eimeria; species Eimeria tenella. Next base: position 192,701 of record NW_013543434.1, read on the forward strand.
GTAGAATTTATGTTGTTGCTGAGAGACAAACAAGACGAGCAGTTGCGTTGGGGTGGAATTTATGTTGTCGCTCTAAGGAGGAAAGTGCAGGAACTTGGGCGGTTCGAGATGCAGTGCAGATGCTGGTTGGCCTCTTCTGACGAGGCACCGGACGGCTGTGTGGATCAGGTTATTCTGGCTGGTGGGGATGGAAGTTTGGATGAATTCGTCGACACAACGAAAGAGAAGGGAGAGGCACTCGGCTGCGCAGCCCCGCATGACACTGGGGGAGAAGGCGCACTGGTAGTCGTGAGAAGGCGCACTGGTAGGTGACGCCTGAAAAGTTGAAAAGGATTGAGAAAAGTAGAGTGAGGTTGCATAGTAGGAATCAAGAGAGTGTAGGCAGATGGTTCAGAAAGAGGTGTGTTAGCTCGCCAAATGGTTAAATTGTTTGCAAACGGCTCCGCACTGTTGCCCGATGCAACTTGATGCTGTTCGGGCAATTTTGAACAAGGAGGTTAGGTAGGTACCTAGGGTTTTGGGATTAGCATGAAAGATACCATGCAAGGAATGGACGAGCTGAGAGTCAAGTCTCTGGGTGCACTGAAAGCACAAATAGTGAGTGGTCTAAAGATCTACGCTGCACAAACAGCTCAGGAAATCTGGCAAAAGGAGCAGTGTGGGTGCCTTCAGCAAGAAATATGGAAAGGCTCGGGTCCCGGTAGTATTTGAATATGTTCACCTGCAACGGGATTCGGTAGCGAAAAGTGAAGTGAGATGGTTATATTTTGCATTATCTTTCAGTAATCTGCATTAAGGGTGAGTGCTGGATCCTCAGTGGATCTGCTCATGTGGGATTCGATGAATCAGCAAGTGGCAGTCATGTTGCGGAGAATGCAGTTGAATGGGGTGCCTCTCAAAACTGCTACCATGATCTACAGTAGAGGGGAAACATGCATGCATGGCTATAGTTCTCACTGAGATGCGGCAGGAGTTCAGTTGGGGTTCAGTTCAGTACAAAGCATTAACTGCTGCTACAGCAACGGCGGCTGTGCAGGGTGTGAGCCCTCAACAGGCACCGTGAAACACACATTTTTACTGCGCAGATGGCTGAATTGGGTACGGTTGCTGGTGCGTTTGGCGATAAGAAATAGAGTTTCGTCGTTTAGTACGCCGCAGTTGAAACAATGATAAAGTGAAGGGTAATTTGAACTGCATGTATACTGCAGGTCTGGTTTCATGAAAGATGCAGACTGTGCATGCTAGCAGAGCTAGCTTTACAGTAGGATGTTTTGGCCCACATCCTGCATTTTTCTGCATCGGGAACTATGCGCCGAACAAATATTTTTCGGGTAGCCGCTTAGCAAGTGCAATTCCAAAGCTACAATTATGCAGAGATACGCAGCTGACAGAACAGGCGAACTTGAAGTGAAGCAGATCCCGCTAATCACTTTTTTCTGGCTGTCCAATAGGTTTCAGCAAGTTTTCAGTTTCTGTTTCTTCGAAACTTGCGAAGACACATTCCAGAGACCTCGGACTGCCAAGTGATGCTGTTCTCGGTGTCGGCATGAAGCAGAGGGCAAGTATGGTAGGTTTTGATATAAGTTGCCTTTTGTCGAAGATACACTGTTTCAAAAGGACAGGACTCCCGTAATAATCATGAGGTACTATCGTGGAGCCCACCCGAAAGCTTCAGTAAACGGAAAGGTGGATGAGGGAAACGCCGGGAGTGCCAGGAAGCAATAGATGTGGATCAATTCTTAAATGTTGGAGAATTTTGCGCGGGTGCATGAGTGAGGTACGAGTCAATCATGATCCCCCTAGTTTTATGCCTTTCGAAAGTTTCACAGTTCCTGTGCTTTTTTTCTTTAGATCCGCTTGCCATCTGAGGAGAAAGCTGCAGTGCCTCTACTGTGGTTCCCTCAATTTTAAAATGCCTTCACGAATACATGCGTGCGAAATCTATCACAAGATGAATTCCAGAGGAGAAAAGCAAACTCAGGCTACAACACGTAGCAAAGGCCCGGCAGGAACAGGAGGTGCTTGCTATGTACTTGCAAAGGTTGAGCAGAAGGAGCAAAAGAAAGCTGCCATAGCGTTGCCTAGTTTCCCCGGCGATCATGAAGCAGAATTTGTGATGGCCCCGAGGATGTTTCTATGAAAAGTGCGAAGTAAATTGTATGCTTGTGTCTTTTTTGCATTCGCGGGATTTGTCTGAGTGAAGAATTCAGAACTTGTCGCATTGTAAAGAAAACGAACATTTATCTGTTATAAGTTTTGCGTGAATAGAGAGAAAATGGGAATGGAGTGTTTCGCGGGGAATTATCAACAGACTGAAGAGAGTGAGTGCCAGTTAGCCACCGCCACCGGAGGAACCTTCGAAATCATCATCGTTGACTGCTGTTGGGCTACAATAAGACGTTTCTGAATCTTTTATTCAGTGTATTTTGGCCTTTAAACATATTATAAGAGTTTACTACAGGGATTCTGAGCTGAAATGGGGCCATCGGGTGCTGCGAGGGAACTGAGATCCTGTCAGCTTCCGTGCGGCTCGTCGCTGCTACTGGGTTGCATTATGGAAAATCTCATGAAGATGCGCCTGACTTGGTTTAGTTGTGACATTAGGAAGCCAATAACGCCAATATTTTGTTTTTCTCGCCGTTCATTGGATGTCATGCTCAGTCAGTAGGGGCATCTCACACTACTTTGTTCATCGGTTGCTTTTGCCTCTTAATGGCGTTAAGAGTAACGGAACAAAATTCGAATGATCTCGTTCTATTATAGGAAGTAGCTACAGAGATGCAAAAGCAATCAAATATTCTCTATCTAGCGAAGCATGTGCTGTGTTGAAACAGGACTGGGAGCCTTAGTTGTTCCGCAAGTTTCGAACTAGAATGTCCAGAAAGATTCCCTTCAGTATGTGGCTCTTCTTGACCACGTTTGACACACTACTTTAAAGGGAAGAAGTCTTTTTCTGGTCAACCAAAGCACAGTTCCTGAACTGTCACTCACAGTGGGTGCCCGGGGAGGACTCAGTGACACTTCCTTTCAACAAACAGGGAAGAAATACCTTTTTAAATGCCTTTATCACCCTCACTGCGACTCAAAAACTGCCTCTAGCGCCCTTAGAACGAAGCTGTGTCTACGGTTGTACGGGTAAGACACGTGAATGTGACTACGGATGAGAGCGTCGTGAGCCAGCAAGGATCTACGAAGGTTATTGCTTTTAGGGAAGAAGCTAAATAAATTAAAGAGCAGAGTGCAGGGAGAAAGAGCTGGAATGGCTTTTTCCTCTTTCGCTGCCTGTCAAGACGTGGCTGACTGCTGAAACTCGCCGACGCTCTGGGAAGAGGAGAGGAAGAGCTCTGAGGACTTCGCGCTTTTTGCATTTAATTGTATTTCTTTTTGGGATCAACAAAACAAGTTTTAGGAGTCGCATGCGGGTGTTTTCGAGAGAAGGAAGAGCTGATCATCAGCGCTCGAATGCAGTACCTGGCACTGCTGGCTTGAAGACCGCCACCGATGCTCCTGCTGCAGCTCTGCAGACGATTTGGGGCCTCTCACAGCTAACAATCTTTCAAGTTTATGTCTTTTAATTTATTTTAAAAGTGGTTGATTAATGTGTAGGGCTGAAGACGTCTTTCCGCGGGCGGCGTCCACTGGTCCTTCTTGCGTCGTGCACAGAAGACTCGGTCTGACACTCCGCAGGCGAAACTGTCGGAGTCTTTTTCTGTGCAAAGACGAATTTTGAAGACTTCTTCTATTTGAATTTAATTTGAAGTGCCTTTGCTGAGGTTTTTCTGCGGTGTCAGAAGCGTGGCTGCAGCACCGGCCAGCTGCGGCGACCGCCTGCACCTGTCGAGCCTCTCTTCTAGCCGAACGAAGTCGAGGATTTATCGGAATTTCTCTCAGCTTCACAAACAATACTTTCTTTAAAAGTATTTAAGTGTTTTGCAGCGCAAATAAACTGCAGAATGTCCCGCTGCGGCCGCCGGGGTCGGTGCTCGGCGCTGCCGGCTGGCCTCCCTGCGCTGCTGGTCTTTGCGCTGCTGCTGCTGGGCGTCTGCGAAGGGAGCGAGCGGCCAGGCGAGGATATCTTCAACTCGCGAGCAGCAGAAACACACAGCAACAGCAGCAGCAGCAGCAGCAGCAGCGCGCACCCCTGGGGCGCCACCTGCGCAGCCTACAAGTCCATAAACGTAGACTTTCCGCTGCTGCAGGCCAGGGCCTCCTACAACTTGGGGCCCCTGGTGCAGGGGGCCCCCCCGATGGGTTGGGTTTGCAAAGCAGCAGAGCCTTTGTTTGAACTAGAGGAGTACCCGCCCTTCTTCCGGTCCGTCCTATCCCTCTTGGTCGGCAGCAGCAGCAGCAGCAGCAGCAGCAGCAGCAGCAGCCACAAGCTCCACAGACACAAAGACAAACATGTCTTCTTCACCTTCAACCCCTGCAAGCTGCTGCCCCACACTTGCCACGGCTCCCGCGGCCGTCTTTACAAGTTTGCTGCCAAACTCAAAAAGCCCCACGACCCCCACGAGGAGATCAATCGCCTCCTCGCAGACTTCCTCAAGGGGCCCCCGGGGGCCCCCCCGGGGGGCCCCCAGGGGGGGGGCCCCCAGGGGGGCCCCCAGGGGGGCCCCCAGGGGGGCCCCCAGGGGGGCCCCCAGGGGGGCCCCGGGGAAGGCGAGGAGGAAGCAGACACGACGGAGTGTCTGCAGAACGTGCTTGCTGCGAACTCGACTGCGGTGTACGGACACCGGGAGGAGCTGCTGCAGCAGCACCCGGAGAGCAACGGAGTGGGGGGGTTGTGGGGCGATCCCGAAGTGAGCGACGATCCCACTCCCTGGGATCCACTGGACCCCACAGATCCCTTTGGGGGCCTCCAGGCGAGCTTCCGCCACGCCCACGTGTTTTGTCCGGAAGCTGCGCTGCACATCAACGTGCTGCTCAAGTGTCCCGCCGCTGCTGCTGCCAGCAGCAGCAGCAGCAGCGGCAGCAGCAGCAGCAGCGGCAGCAGCAGCAACTTCGAGCTCTGCGAACACTCCGACCCCTGCACCTTCCGCATGGTCATGTCTTCTACTGCGGCTTGCCCCACAGCCGTCGACTACGGCAGCGCCCCAGCAGCAGCAGCAGCAGCAGCAGCAGCGCCAGCAGCAGCAGCAGCAGCGGGGGGGCCTCCGCTCCCTGCACCCAAACACCAACCCAAGACGCAGCCAGACGGGGGGCCCCACAAAAAGGCTAGGGGGCCCTTTGAGGCAGTTGGGGCCTCAGCCATTCAGCAGGACTTGCGCAGCAGCGGGCCCCACACGCACAGCGCTTCCCCAGCAGCAGCAGCAGCAGCAGCAGCAGAGGGGGGGGAGAGCCTATGGGGCAGGCTGCCCTTCCTGCTGCTTTTGCTGCTGCGGGTTGGGCTGTGTCTGCTGATCTTTGCCTGGATAATTCACACAATTCGGGACTGGACAGAAACAAAAATGCAATATGTTCCATTTTCCGAAGACAAAGCAGCAGAAGCAGCAGCAGCAGCAGCAGCAAATGTGAATTCGTACGACAGCTGCGTGGAGGCGCTGAGGGGGCTCTCGAGCCCCCCAGCAGCAGAAGCAGCAGCAGCAGCAGCAAACGACTCCGACGGCTTCCAGCTGGCCGTGAAGTACCCAGAGGGCCCCGCCGCCAGCCGCCCAGCAGCAGCAACAGCAGCAGCAGCAGCAACAGCAGCAGCGGCAGCAGCAGCAGCAGCAAGGCCTCCGCGCCGCGCGCTGCGGGGCCTCTACTCAACCCCCGGGCGGCGGCTGCTGAGTGTCTGGCTGCCGCAAACAATGGAAGCAGCAGCGCAGCAGCTGCATGCGTTTTCGGAAGGAGCAGTGAAGGTCTGCAGCAAAGCTGCTGCTGCAGTTTCGCGCAGCAGCAGGGGCCCCGCGGGGGAGTTCACTGCTGCTGCTGCTGCTGCTGCTGGGCCCCAGTGGGAATGGACTGACGCTCTCGACCTCAGCAGCACAGAAGCTGCTGCTGCAGCAGCAGATTCTTTTCGCCAGCCCTCCCAGGGCCTCAGGGACTACGAAACCATTAACTAGCAAAAAGAAACAAAATTGTTTTGCTGCTGTTGCTGCTGCTGCTGCTTTTGCACAGCTGCAGCGCAGCACGCCTGTCTGCACACTGCAGGGCTGCAGCCGCGAAGCTCAAGTTCTTATTCAAACCTGACGCTGCAGCAGCAACTGCTGCAGCAGCAACTGCTGCAGCAGCGCCAGCGCTTGCTGAAGCAGTTGCTGCTGCAGCGCAGCAAAAGCAGCTTGCGGCAAGTGCTGCCCGGTGTCTGTACAGCAGCCGATCAGCAGCACAGGGCATTTTGGGTTTTAGCACTTCTTTGAGCGCAGACAGGGAGGCTGTTCTCTTGCTGCTGCTGCTGCAGCAGCAGCAGCAGCTGCTGCTGCTGCTGCTGGTGTCGTGTGTCGGGCGTAATTTGAATAGGCCTCTGCAGGGATGAAGTCCTCGTCTCTTTCGAGGCCGAGCTGCTGCTGCAGCTGCTGCTGGTCTGTCTGCGCCCTCTCAGCCAGCAGCTGCAGCAGCAGCAAACAGCGGCGCTTTTGTGTCGCCCAGGCGGCGTGGAGTTGCGCATGCAGCAGCTCAGCAGCAGAGGCTTCTGCTGCTGTCACTGCAGCAGGAGCCCCGCGCTGCTGCTGCGCCTGCTGCAGCCTTGCGGCGCGCTCGGCCTCAGCTGCAGCAGCAAGAACAGCAAGTGACGCATGGAGAGGCGTGAAACGGCAGGTGCTGCTGCTGCTGCTGCTGCTGCAGCAGCAGCAGCAGCAGCCAGGCAAGGATGAGACGCACCTGCAGCAACTTTGGCCTTCAAACTCTCCAGCTGCGCTCCGCGGCTCCGCGCATCTTGGAGGCGCTGCTGCAGCGCAGTTTGCTTCCTGAGTTGTTCTGCAACAGCAGCAGCAGCAGCAGCAGCAGAAGCAGCAGAAGTTGAACTGGATGGGTTTTCGCGCATTTGCTGCTGCAGTCTTACGCTCGAGCTCCTTGACCTCTTCCCGCAGTGCTGCAGCAAAAGACAGAGTTGAAGCAGCAGCTGCTGCTGCCAGAAAAGAACAACAGCATCACCTGAAAGCTCTGCTGCCATTTCGCTGCTGCTGCCAGCTGCTGCAGCGCCGAAGTGGCTCTGGGCGTACATGAAGACCTGCAGCAAGTGCAGCACGAGCAGCATCAAGTGCAGCAGCAGCAGGAGGAAGGCAGCAGGAAAAAGATCTCACGCGAGTCTTTCCTAGATCTTTTGAAATCAGAAAACCTTCCTCTACTAGCTGCTCCAGCAGCTTCTCAAGTTCAGCTTTCTTCACAGCCCGCCGCAAATTGTCGAAAATCTGAAAGCAGCAGCGCAGCAGCTGCAGCAGCGGAGCAATTTGCTTCGGGTCTGCAGCGCCTCACCAGCTGCAGGTTGTAGGGCCGATTTTGCTGCCGCATGTACCCCAGCACCAGTTCTCGCGCGGGCGTTGCAGCTGCTGCATCTCCTGCTGCTCCTGCTGCTGCAGCAGCAGCAGCAGCAGGCTCTGCCTTAGCCTTTTTCCGCCGCGGCGGCTTCTCAGCCGACGCCCGCTTGCTGCTTGCCGTCGCCGCCGGCAGCGCCGCTCCCGCAGGCTCAGCAGCTGCGGAATCCATGATTATTTAAAGGAATTTGGAGCTCTATTTGAAGATAAATACTATTAAAGTGACGCAGCAGAAGCTGACACGAAAAGTCTTACGCGCGGAGCCGCTTCCGCGATCCCGACTGGCCCGCGCGCTTCAGGTGTATGTACACCTCGCGCGGAAAGCGCTGCCGCGCCGTCCAACTTGAACGACGCGGAAAGCTGAATTAATTCGACGAATTTCATTTTATAAATACTATTTAGAGAGTCTAGACTTGCAATCCTGCTGCTGCTGAGCTGCGCACAAGAATCTGAACTACTGCAGCCACTTTACTTCGCACGCAGCACCTGTGCAACTCTCAGCAGCAGCAGCTTCGCCCAAATGCTGCAGCTTTTTGCAGCAGATAGCGCCTCCTTAAGTTCCGTTTTAAATGCTTACAGCGCTGCTGCTGCTGTTGCTGCTGCTGCTGCAGCGCAGCAGCAGCGCTGCGAGAAGTTGAACGAACTGTACAAGGGCCTCCCCAGCATGCCGCAGCCGCCCTGGTGCTTCGCATTGCTGCTGCTGCTGCTGCTGCTGCTGCATTGCAGCAGCAGCGCAGCAATAACTTGAAATGAATGGCGGCCTCCCCAGCAAGCCGAGCAGCCGAGGGCCTCAGCAGCAGAAAGTAAAGAATTTAATTGCAGTGCAGCAGCAGCTGCTGCTGCTGCTGAGAATATCTTGAAGGCGCAGCAAACATAGCTCTAAATCCTGCTAGACTATTTAGCAGCAGCAAATCAATAGGCAGCAAACAGCACTCCAGGGAAAATCCTTAAACTAAAATAAACCAACGCCCTACAGTTGCTGCAACATCTTGCTGCAGTAGCTTGCTGTAGCATCTTGCTGCAGCATCTTGCTGCAGTAGCTTGCTGCAGCATCTTGCTGCAGCATCTTGCTGCAGTAGCTTGCTGCAGCATCTTACTGCAGCATCTTGCTGCAGTAGCTTGCTGCAGCATCTTGCTGCAGCATCTTGCTGCAGTAGCTTGCTGCAGCATCTTGCTGCAGCATCTTGCTGCAGTAACTTGCTGCAGCATCTTGCTGCAGCATCTTGCTGCAGTAGCTTGCTGCAGCATCTTGCGCTGCAGCATCTTGCGCTGCAACATCTTGCTGCAGTAGCTTGCTGCAGCATCTTGCGCTGCAGCATCTTGCTGCAGTAGCTCGTTGCAGCATCTCGCTGCAGCATCTTGCTACAGTAGCTTGCTGCAGCATCTTGCTGCAGCATCTTGCTGCAGCAGCTTGCTGCAGTGTCTATATACCCGCTTCAGGGGCGCCGCAGAGGCTGCAGCAGCAAGCCGACGCTGCAGCAGTAGCAACCAAAGCAGCATCTGCGGAGTGGTGCTGCTGCTGCACTATTTGCAGTTGCTGCGCCTGCTGCAGCTAGTGAGGTTGCTGCACCTAGTGATGTTTGTGCGGCTGCCGCAGCAACTTCAGCTGCAGCGGTCTGCAGCTGCTGCTGCTGCTGCAGTGTGCCGCTGCTGCTGCTGCTGCAGTTTGCTGCTGCTGCTGCTGCTGCTGCGGTGTCTGCAGAGTGAGCAGCGGCAGTGTCTTGTCTGGCCATCAGTGCCTTTAGCACATTCGAATTTAAATTTCAGATGTTTAATTTTCCTTTCTCCACAATTAAAAATTGCTTCCCAATTCCGAACAGACTGCTGCGCCCCCGCAGCAGCAGCAGCAGCAGCAGCAGCAGCGCGTGTCTTCACTTCTGCAGCTGCCCCCCTGCGCAAAGACCCCGCCGCCTCCTCAAGCCTCCCTCCCCCCCTGCCGCCCCTCCCCCTCCCCCTCCCCCTCCCCCCGCTGCTGCTGCTGCTGCTGCTGCTGCTGCTGCTGCTGCTGCTGCTGCTGCTGCAGGCGGCGCTTGAGCGCAGCAAGCCTGCGGCGCTCCGCCTCCACCCACTCGAAGTCGTCCGGGCGCATCAAAAAGGCCGTCAGCCAAGTGAGGCCGAGGCCGAAGCAGGCGAGGCCCAGGCCCAGCGTCGTGGCCTTCGCGCAAACCCTAAACCCTAAACCCTAAACCCTAAACCCTAAACCCTAAACCCTAAACCCTGAACCCTAAACCCTCGGCCCGGGGCCCGCGGCCCCGGGATCGCTGGGCAAAAAGAAGCAGCGACGCTCCCCCGAAAACGCCACGCAAAGCACACACGCCCACCACACTCCAACCCTAAACCCTAAACCCTAAACCCTAAACCCTAAACCCTAAACCCTAAGGAGTGCCAGTTGGACCCTAGGGCTCTCCAGAGGCGCGGAAGCGGGCCCAGAGGGAACCCATGCAACACCGCACACCTCTCAAACCCCAACCCCAAACCCCAAACTCCAAACCCCAAACCCTAAACCCTAAACCCTAAACCCTAAACCCTACTTTGAGCTCTTTGGAGAAGCGCTGGGGGCGGCCCCACATGAACTGGTGGAACTTCTCGCGGGGAATGTCGAAAGGGTCGGGGGCCCCCAGGGGCCTCTTATAAGACCCGTCATAAGGGTTTGGGGCCAGGGGCCTCTGGGCCTCGATTTCGTCCCCCGGGTGCTGCTGCTGCTGCTGCTGCTGCTGCTGCTGCTGCGGGGCCCCGCGCAGCTGCAGCAGCGAACGCAGGCTCGCCACGCGGCGAAGCCCAGGTGTACAGACACCCCAACTCCAGACACACCCTGAAGGGCGAATTGACACTTCTGCAGAAGACCTGCAGATAAGATCTGCAGAAAGGGGAAATCTGCTGCTGCTGCTGCTGCTGCTGCTGCTGCGGCTGGTGCTGCTGCGGCTGGTGACGCTGCGGCTGGTGCTGGTGCTGGTACGGCTGCTGCTGCTGCTGATGCTGCTGATGCTGCTGCTGCTGCTGCTGCTGCTGCTGGTGAGGGAAAGGGCGCAGCGGCGACTCGCGGCGGCCAGCGGCCCCATGGCTGCAGCAGCTTTCGAAAAAGAAAATAAAAATTTAAATAAATAAAAAAGAAAAGACTTTCAGTTAAAACAAAAATAACAAATTAAATTAAAATAATTAACACAAAAGCCCAGGAGGGACCCCTAAATGCTCCCAGAAGGACAACAGCAGCAACGCATTTCAACACCGGCTGCTGCTGCTGCTATTGCTGTTGCTGCTGCTGCTGCAGCTGTCTTCCGTGTTGCTGCTGCGGTTGCCGCTGTTACTACATGCGGTGGTGGTGGTGGCGCTGCTGCTGCTGCTTTTCGCCTCTTGTTGCGGTGTTGTTGCTGCTGCTGCTGCTGGTGTTGCCGCAGCTGCTGCTGCTGCTGCTGTTGCTGCTGCTGCTGCCCCTGAAACAGCGCTTCGTCGCAGCAAGGAAACAGAAGCGCCAGGGCCTTTCACACACTTTCTGCTGCAGCTGGCGTTGGGAAGCTGTGCAGGGGAAAACCCTAGGTTTTAGGGCTTAGGGTTTAGGGTTTAGGGTTTAGGGTTTCTGAGGGTTAAAAGTATAGCGGCGGGCTGGCTGCTGCGTCTGTGCTAGGGCGCGCTGTAGCGGGACTGCGCTGGGGCTGCATGCGGCGATCAGAGGATAGAAAGGCACTTTTATTGTTCTTTTTTCCTTTTAAACGTTGAAATTTAATTAAATCGATATTTTAATTTAATTTAATTTCAATTTAAACGAGAATCTTCGCCATTTCCGCTGGTCTGCGTCCCAGGGCGCCCCGGCGCCGCCACGCCGCGGCTTGCAGCCGCGCCAGCCGAATTCTTTTTTTTGTTTTTCTTCTTTTTAATTTATTATTTAATTAAATTTAAAATAGTTATTTATTCCTGGTTGTCAGCTGCTGCTGCTGCTGCTGTTTCTGCTCCGCCGACAGCAGCGTTTGTTGCTGCCAGCTACCTCACGCGCATGAGGTGTACGTACACCTCAGCGCCCACTCTCTCCGCGGCCTAGCCCTCTCCGTGTTGGTCATTTAATTCAGTTTGCTGCTGCTGCGCTGCAGAAGCTGTCAGCAGCAGCAGCAGCAGTAGCAGCAAATGCAGGGGCTCGAGCTGCAGCTTGGGTGTGCTGCCTTCAGGGGCCCCGCAGCAGCACGGGGGGCCCCTTGAGCTGCAGCAGCAAAAGTCTCGAAATTGGGTTTATTTTTTTTGTTTCCCCCCCCTTTTTTCCGCTTTTTGGATCTTATTTGCTGCTGCATCTCTCTCTGCTATTCCCTTAGCTGCTGCTAGCAGCTCTTGCGCCAGTTTCTCCTCTTTTTTCCATTTGCTGCTGCAAAATGCTGCCACCGGGAGACCCCGAAGACGCAGACAACTCCATCTTAAGGCGCAAAAGGCGGGCCCCTGCTTCTCCGCTGCAGCAAGCAGCGCAGCAGCAGCAGCAGCAAAGCGAAGATGCTGCAGCACTTGAAGACAGTTTGATGGCGCTGCTGCTGCCAGAGGGGGCCTCAGCAGCAGCAGAAG
>NW_013543435.1:0-8758 GCF_000499545.2 Eimeria tenella
GAGGGGCCCCCCTACTCCAGCCTCAAAAGGGCCACGCAGAAGCTCATGCAGTTTCCGTAAGACTCAGGGGCCCCCAAGGGCCTCTAGGGGCCCCTAGGGGCTCTCGGGGGCCCCTCGGGGGCCCCCGGGGACCCCCGGGGGCCCCAAAAGGGCCTTCAAGGGGCCCCTAGGGGCCCCCTAGGGGCCCCCAAAGGGTTCTAAAGGGCCTTCAAGAGGCCCCTAGGGGGTCCCTAGGGGGCCCCTAGGGGGCCCCTGCCCTAGAGGGCCGCTGGGGGCCCCAGGGCAGGGTTTGTTTTCGTTAGTTGGGGCTGGAGTTCAGTTGAGGGTTTGGGGTCTAGTGTTTAGGGTTTGGCGTTAACTTAGGGTTTAGGGTTTAGGGTTTAGGGTTTGGTCTTTCGGTTTTCCTTTTTTCTCTTCCCTTTTTCAAGCCCACCACTCAGCCCCCTCGTTTCACGCTCCTCACTCCATGCTCCAGGCTCCAGGGTCTAGGGTTTAGGGTTTAGGGTTTAGGGTTTAGGGTTTAGGGTTTAGGGTTTAGGGTTTAGGGTTTGCTGCAGGGGCGTGGGGCGCAAGGTGGCGGACTGCGTGGCTCTGTACGGGCTGGGCCACAGCGCGGCCTGGCCTGTAGACCGCCACATGTTGCTGCAGGCCAAAAGAGAAAAAGACTTTCTTTCTTTCCTCGGTGCCCTAGGGTTTAGGGTTTAGGGTTTAGGGTTTAGGGTTTAGGGTTTGGGCTTGGGCTAGGGCTTGGGTTTGGGTTTGGGATTTAGGGTTTAGGGTTTGGGGTTTGGGTTTGGCGTTTAGGGTTTAGGGTTTAGGGTTCAGGGTTTGGGGTTTAGGGTTTGGGGTTTAGGGTTTAGGGTTTGTTTTTTGTGTTTTTGCCTCTCTGCGTCTGTTTTTGTCTCAAATTATTTAATTAATCGAGTTAAATTAATTAATTTTCAGTTCTGCTTTGTTTTGTTTCAGTTTTATTTGTTTGTATTTTTATATTATTGTTTGTAATGTTAATTATTTATTCAAATATTTAATTTAACTTAGTTATTAAAACAATTAATTTAAATTAATCATTTAATTTTCTATTTTGATTCATTTGGCTTCAGGCGGGAATGGCGGCGGTGCAGCGCAGCAAGACAGCAGCAGCAGCAGCAGCAGCAGCAGCCGCGGCAGCAGCAGCAGACGGGGCATCAGCAGCAAAACCCTAAACCCTAATTCAGTGTCTCCCCAGCTCTACGAAACCCTCCAGGGTTTTCAGCAGTCGAAATACGGGCCTTTGGCGGGCTGGGCACAGGCTTTCTATTTCGTGAAAGCCGTGCAAACCCCCAAACCCTAAACCCTAAACCCTAAACCCTCTATGGGGGAATAACACGTATGGAGGCGATGGAGGCGCTTCTAAAGCCCTCTCTACACCTCATGAATGCATTGCCAAGCAGCTTTCGGTTTAGGGTTTAGGGTTTAGGGTCTACGGTTGAGGGTTCAGGGTTTAGGGTTTAGGGTTTAGGATTCAGGGTTTCGGGCTTGGAGTTTAGGGTTTAGGGTTCACGCCTGAGGGGTTAGGGTTTGGAGTTATGTCTCATGACTCGCTGCTGCTTTTGGAGGACTTCCAGGCTAGAAAGAGGCAACTAGCAAACTAGCCTAAACCCTAAACCCTAAACCCTAAACCCTAAACCCTGATGTCCCTTGAGGCACTTCAAAACAGATCTTTACTTATCAACTCAAGCCTCGCAAACGCCTTCCTGTGGCTAGCCAGCCAGCTGCTTAGCTAGCTGTTAATTTGGCTAGCTATTTATCTAGCTAGCTAGCTATTTATTTGGCTAGCTATTTATTTGGCTAGCTAGCTATTCCTTTAGCCAGCCATTTATTTATTTGGCTAGCCATCTATTTAGCTAGCTAGTTATTTAGCTAACTGGCTATTTAGCTAGCTAGCTATTGGCTGGCTAGCTAGGAGCTTGGACAGCTAAGCAGCATCCTAGCTAGCTGGCAGGTCGGGAAGCTAGCTGTTCAATTGGCTAGCTAGCTGGTTAAGTGGCTAGCTAGCTATTCAGCTAGCTGGCTACCTGCTTGGGCGGGTAGCTAGCTGCTTGGGTAGCTAGCTGCTTGGATAGCTAGCTGGCCGAAGGGCTAGCCATTTGGCTAGCTAGCTGGAGAGCTAGCTAGCTAGCTAGTTGGCCAGCTAGCTGGCCAGCACGCTGGTTAGCTAGCTAGCTGGCTAGCCAGGGGTTCAGGTAAACTGGCTAGCGAACTAGCTCGGAGTCCCTGCTGGGGGGCTGAGGTGTACGTACACCTCGCCTAAGCTCCAGTTGGAATCATTGCGAATAAGAACAATTTAAAAAACAGAAATATTTAAAATAGGAATTATGAATTAAATTTATATTTCTAATTGCATCTGTAAATGCAATTAGAGATATTAATTTGATTTATAACAACTTTTCTCCCGCCGATTCTGTGGGGGGCCCCAGCGGTCACCCCACAAGTGCCCCCCTCGGGCTATTTTTGAGTTTTTCTTTTTCTTTAAATTTCAAATATTTGAAATAATTAAAAAACTGAAAACAAAATATATTTTATATAATTTAATTGGAAAAGAAGGCAGCAGAGTCGAGAGGCAACAGACAAAACGAGCCCGCGGCCACTGGACCAGCGGACACCAGTGGCTAGTTGGCCATGCAGGAGGAATTTAGCATCATTTTTCTTTCTTTTCTCAAAATAATGGAATTAAAAGCGTTTTATCATTCAAATAAATTAAAAATGAAACAAAAGCGCCAATTTTAAAGGCTGTTTGAGTTCGCTGGGGCTCGAGTGACTGCAGCAGCTGTACGTACAGCAGCAGGGCTGGTCCTGGGGTGTCTCGCCAGCTCTGCCCATACACCGCGTCCATTCTGCACCTCCACGCGGTTCGTTTCTTCCTTTTTTCCTTTTTAATTTGTTTTAAAGAGCCGTTTTGTCCTTTTCAACTGGAAATGAGGCTTTTTGCGCCAGTTGCAGCACTTGCTGCAGGTCTGGGGGTGGCGAAGGCAGCAGCGCCGAGCTGCCCAGGTGTGCTGCTGGGGGGTCATTTCGGGGCTTTTGCGGGACAATAAGTTGCATTTAGAAGAATTTTAATTAATTAAATGAATTAAAATGAATTAAAATGAATTAAAATGAACTAAAATGACAATTTCGTCTTTTAATGACAGACAACGTTGAAGGAAAGCTGGGCGGCAGCGACGCGAGAGCCAGTGATGCCTTTGTGCTTCTTTTCCGTAGAGTTTAATTTGTTTTTTTCCTTTTTATTCCCTTATTTTGAATTTAATCTGTTTTCTGTCTTTAAATCCAATTTAAAAATGCCTTTTTCGACGCTTTTCAATTCAGATCTGCTGCTGCTGGCCTAGCCGCCGTTTGCTGCTGAAATCCGGGTGTATGTACACCTCGCACTTGCTGCTCCCAGCAGCAGCAGCAGCAGCAGCAGCAGCGAGCTGATGCTGCTGGCCCGTTTGTGGTTTTGGTCTTTTCACCCCCACGCTGCTGCTGTTCCTTTTTAACAATTAAAAGGTCCTTCTGTTTCTTCAAAAGGATGCAAATGAGCTGCTGCAGTTCTGCTGCAGCATACTCGCTTCAATGGGACTGCATGCAGCCGGGGCGGCCTTGCGCAGCAGCAGCAGCAGCAGCAACAGCTGCAGCAGCAGCAGTTTGGTCGGGCGGCGAGCAGCGCAGGCTCCTGCTTGAGGCTCGCAGCGGGCATTGGACGTCCGTGCTGCTGCTGCTGCTGCTGCTGCTGCTGCTGCAGTGTGTGGCTGTTGCGCGTGTTTAATGTTGCTGCTGCTGCATTTTGGCTGCTTGCATGTTTGCTGGTGCTGCTGCAGCGTGGCCATTTGCCGCTGCTGCTGCTGTCGCTGCTGCTGCTGCTGCTGCTGCTGCTGCAGTGTCTGTTTGCGTGTTTGTTGCTGCTGCTGCTGCAGCAAGCACCCACTGCATCTGCTCAAATGTCTCGGACTGGCCTTTTGCTGGCAGCAGCAGCAGTGTGGGGCCCCACACTCTCGAAGACCTGGGTGGGTCTTTAATGGGATTTTAATACTGAATTAAATGAATACATCATAATTAATTAATCAATTAATTAATTAGTTAATTAATTAATTAATTGATTAGCCGATTAAAAGTCCTTTCCCTTTTTACTTGTCTGCTTCTCTGTGGATGCTGCTGCTGCTGCTGCTGCTACTGCTTCTGCTGCTGCTGCCGTGTTTGTTGTTGGTGCTGCAGCTACTTGTGCTGCTACTACTGGTGCTGCTACAGCTGCTGCGTGTACTGCTGCTGCTGCTGCTGCTGCTGCTCTCTCCATTGTTTTCATCCTTACTACGTTTACTTGTTGCTACCTTGGCACATTATTTATGTATATTATTAGTGTTGGTTCGATGTTATTTTTTGTGTTGCTGCTGTGCTGCTGCTGTGCTGCTGCATCAGCAGCAGCAGCAGCAGCAGGGGTTTCTTGGGGCTCTCTGCTAGACGCCTCGTGGGTGCAGCGAAAGACAAGACGAGAAGCAAACAAAATAACGAAAAGAAAAATAAATAATAAAATAAATAAAATGTTTAAAGGCCTCAGCCGCAGCACGAGCCAGCAGCAATACAGAGAGGGGCCTGCTGCTGCTGCAGCAGCAGCAGCAGCAGCAGCAGGCGTTTCCGCCGTCTGCCGAAGAATCCTCAATTTGTAAACCCTAAACCCTAAACCCTAAACCCTAGGCTTAACCTCTTCTGAGCTGCTTGCTGCTGCTTCTTCTTCGTGTGTTGTCTGCTAAGTAGGGCCCCTGAAGCCCTTAGGGTTTAGGGTTTAGGGTTTAGGGTTTAGGGTTTCATTCGCTGAATCGAACTCAGTAGCAGCTCCTTCTTTTGCTTTTCCGCATTAATTATTAACTCTTTCATTTGTTGCTTTTTTATTAATAAATTATGTAAATAAATAATGATAATTATTTAATTATTACTATTATCAAATAATGATAATTAAATAATTATCATTATTTAATTATCATTATTTAATTATTTTGTTCGTTTTTTTCACTCCCCCATTTGCATATTAATCATTTATTATTATATAATTATTTTCCATCTGTTAGTATTTATTTATTTAATTATTTTATTATTATTTATTCGTCATTCAATATTATCTAATATTTATTTGTCACTTGTTCGTTTATTTATTATTTATTTATTTATATATTTATTTATTTTGCTTTTTTGTTTGCAGGGGATATTTGTGAAGAGCTTTGGGCGGGAATTTTTGCTGCTTCTTTAATGCGCCATTTGAATTAAATAGTTCGAGTTGAATCAATTGGTTTAATTAATTAATTCACAATTGATTTAATTAATTAATTTAATTAATTAAATTAAATTAATTAGTTGTAAAAAAGAAGACTGGAAGAATGCCTCTTTGCAGAGCTGCAGTAGAGCAGGCCTTGCGGCTGCTCCCAGTGTCTAGGGTTTAGGGTTTAGGGTTTGGCGCGCTGCAGCTACTGCAGCAGCTACAGCAGCTGCTGCAGCTGCTGCAGCACCTGAAATGCTACTGCTGCAGCTGCTGCAGTAGCTGCAGCAGCTGCTGCAGCAGCATTTCAGTACTTTTACGATGATTGTTCGCCGTCACTTGGGATGAAAACAATAAATAGAAAGACAAAAGAAAAGGCAAATCAATTAAAGGGTTTTGGGTCTTTTTGTTTTTTTAAAAAGTTGGAAAACAAAAAAAAAGGAATGCATGCATGCAGCTGCAGATTATAAATTGATTAAATGCTTTAAATGCTTTAAATGGCAGTTTCTGCATTTCAAAATGCAGCAAATGCAAATGTAGATAAATGCAAAAAAATCTTTTATTATTTGCAATGCATGCAAGTGGAAATGGCATTTGTTTTTGGACAAGTTCAATGCAGTCCAAATAAAATACTTTAGTTTAGTGACTTCCCACAACAACATATATACATGTATAGATATATATATATATATATATTTTATATATTTTTGTTTATTTTGAAATAAACAAATATATATATAATAATATAAATATATATACTGTATATATGTAAACTCTATATATATATATATATATATGTATATACATATACATATATGTGTATATATATATACTTATATGTAATGAAGATGTGCACAGAATACACAAAAATAAAACATACAAATGTGCGAATATTTGTACACCACTTGACGGCGGGGAGAGTCCCGACGTTGTGTGGTGGGATTTCTGAGATTTGTTGTTTATTTGAGTTGTTCGTTTTGGATCTTTTTCTGCAATTTTGCATTTAAATTCTTCTTGGTTAGTACCTCTCTGTTGTGTGTCTTTATTCCATCTTTTATTCCATTCATATATCTTTCTTTTGTCATTTGTTGCTTTCCGCCGTTTCTGCTGTGGGCTGGGGTGTACGTACACCCCAGCCACGCCACTCGCTTGTGGGCGCCTGCCCCAGCAGGCCTCGAGAACTGATATTCATTTTTATTCTTTTTTCGCTTTTTATATTTTAAATTTGGTTTTTTAATTAAAAAAGAAGAGGTGGAGCTATCGGTTGTCTCCAATGTAGCGCTTTCGGTTTATTTGCTCGCTCAGCTCTCGGGTGTATATCCACCCCTGGGGGTCACCGAGGCTGAAGTCGACAAGCAGCTCCAGATATCTGCAAAACGGACCAATCTGAGAATACAGCTGCATTTTAATTCACTTTCATTATTTTTAAATTAATTTGAATTAATTAAAATTCAAAAAAAAACGAAAAAACGGAAAAAAGACGACATGCACACCAGTCGCGAGCCGTTCCCGAGGTGTATGTACACCGCAGCGCAGCAGCAGCAATGCGCATTACAAATGCATTTATAAAGGACGATTTTAAATATATTTACATATGCATGCAAAAACTATTTAAAATAGATCTGTATTCTTGGATAGAATACTTTCCATAAATAAACATATATTTGCAGGAAATAGGTAGATGCTCACGTGTATGTGCACTTGAAGTGCATGCAAAATGCTCAGGTGTATGTACACTTGAAGTGCATGGGGATGCACTTTCGCGGAAGAACAGATAACTCCGCAAATATGTAAATAGCCATCACTAAACAAGGATAAACAAAAATAAATAAACATGAACGGATATGTTTGTTTGCTGCGCATGCACTTTTAAATAAATATGTAATATATGCATTTATATCTGGAAATATATGTAAATATATCTGGCTTATATATTAAATATAATATATAAGTAAGTATGTTTTATGTATCTAATTTATATATTAAATATATATGATATACATAATAAGTTTCTTTTGTATTTAAAAAGTAATTTAAATAAACGAAAAAACAAAATACAAAAACGCCAGCGGCATCCGTAAGAATAGACGACCTGAATCCCACCGGGGTGTACGTACACCTGAGCCCACGGGCCTAAAACGCAGGCTAGGGTTTAGGGTTTAGGGTTTAGGGTTTAGGGTTTGGACCTGTTTCCGAGGAACTTGAGGTGTTTTTCCCTTTGGGCCCGCAGGGCCTCCTGGGCGTCTGCGAAGAACACAAAAGCCTCTCCGGAGGGTTTTTTGTCTTTTGTTAAAATCATTAAAATCGAATCTTCAGAAGGTGCCAACTTGTAGCCCTTGAAGAACTCCAACAGGTCCTCCTTCCTCGCCCCAAACGGCAGGCCCTGACCAGCAGCAGCAGCAGCAGCAACAGCAGCAGCAGCAGCAGCAGCAGCAGCAGCGCGTGCGAAAAGCTGCATCCAAATGTGGCATTTGCAGCTCCGGGGAGGATAAGCAGCAGTTTTCAATCAATTTTGATTTTTTTGATTTACTTTAATTAATTTTAATTGATTAAAATTAATTTTAATTAATTTTAATGTTTAAAATGCTCTTTTTGCATCTATTCCACTCAAAAGCTCACCCGGACTCGCAGACGAGGGGGTCTGTTGCGGTCATGCAAGATGGACATACACCTGAACGCCTGGGCGCTGTGTGCGGCCGTTTTCGCCATTTTAAACTCTCCAGAAGAATTTAAAACATTTAATTTAATTAAATTTTGCGAATTTAAACATTTAATTCCTTTTCTAACCCCCCAGAGAGGCCTGGGGGCACCCGGGAGGCCCCTGAGCGCCGCCCGCAGCAGCAGCATTCCAGGGGACTGTGCTGCTGTTTCTGCACAAAATTAACAGAAAAAACCCAAAATGTTGAATTGTTTTATTTAATTTGTTCTTTAATTCAAATTTAGTTCAATTAAGAGCCTTTTAATCCACTCACAAGCCCCAGTAGCTCCTCTCGGCACATGCAGCCCCACTGCAAGTTCAAACGCTCAAGACAAATCACATCATTTGACTGAGGCAGATGTTCTCAACTTATATCTTTATTTATTTATTTATTTATTTATTTATTTATTCATTTATTTATTTCTATTTTTCTTTTTTACATTTCCCTGTAGCACCAGCTTCAATTTGGACCCCACTAGAGCTGTACACTTTGCTGCTGTCGCCTAAACAATAATCAAATGCGCCGGTGAGAGTCCATGGAAGTGTTATTAGAAATTAGCTAGCTAAATAGCTAGCCAAGTATCTAGCTGGCAGCTAGCTGGTGGCTAGCTGGCAGCAGCTGGTGGCTAGCTGGTGGCCAGCTGGCTGCTAGGCGTCTGAAAAGTGGGGTTGTGGTCCTCCAGGAGCCGCAGAGATGCCTCGGGGGCCCCTGGTAAACATCCAGGGCCATGCGAAGTCCCCAGGGGCCCCTTAAGGCCCCAAGGGGCCCCCGGGGGCCGATCGCGAATTTAGGGGGC